>NW_010362919.1:201182-203513 GCF_000414095.1 Morus notabilis
TATTAAATATATTAAATAAATAATATATTAAATATATTAAATAAATAATATTATTAAATATATTATATAAATAATATTATTAAATATATTAAATAATAATATATTAAATAAATATATTAAATAAACATATATAATACAAAAACGGTTTCAGAAAAGAGGGAAGAAAATGAAAAAAAAAAAAAAGTGAAATCCGTTTTTTAGAAAACAGAAAACGAAAACGAGAAAATGAAAACACCTTTTTTTCGTTTTCTGATTTCCACAAAAAGACAAAAACGTTTTTGGTTTTGTTTTTTAAAAAAAATTGCACCAAACACGTTTTTAACACCCGTTTTCATTTTTTTGCTTTGAAAACTGTGAAAAATGAAAATGAAAACGCAAACAAACAGGCCCGAAGTTTACCAATTTTCCGTATTTTTAATTGCTTATAATCATACCAAGTTGATATCTTAACACGTTGAGTTGCATTGAATCTAACTATATACTGTACACAAACCCTTGTATTAGCCTGTCCTAATTTTTTATGCTACAAGGGGCTTCTAAATTCTAAGATAGACATTTCCTAGAGAGATTAAGACCTCGTTCATTTCACCGATTTGAGTTTTCAGTTTTAGATTTTTACAGTTAAAAATTCTCAGAAAATGTTACATCTAACTTTTTCTGCTGCAGTTAAAAGTTCTCAGAAAATATCACATCTCAGCTCGAATTGAAAACTGGAATCCACAAAGCGAACGAGGCCTAAAACAGGAGTGAGGCGTCTTGTAAGATGATGTAAGATCATCATCCATGTACTCGCTTTTTTATAAAGTGAAACTTTGTAGTGGCTAAGTAAAAGTAAGTCTAGTGCTGAAACTTTAGACGGGCCGCCCGTGACCACCAAAAAGTCTAAATTTTTACCCGAGTACCAAATCCGAGCTGCCCGACCCGACCTGAAAATTGCCATGGACGAGCTTCAGGTAAGAGGTGCCTGCCCGTGCCCGGTCGGGTTGCCCGATGCCCGACCGGCTGCCCGAATTTTTAAATTTTTTTTATATTATATTTTTATATTGTATTTGTATAATTATAATGTGTATATTACAATTTGAAATTTGAAATGAACACACGAACTATATAAAAAAATTATTTCTTCATTGATTTTTAAATTTGTAATTCATGATTGCCTCGTTAAAAACCTTACCAAAAAAAACTCAATTGGGATAAAAACTTGGTAAGGAAAAAAGAGTGCAATCATTGTGGGACAAATTACAAATTTGGCAAACTTACAAAGTCTATATAAGATTACAATAACACTATACAAATTAGAAATTACAAAGTAAATAAATATTTACAAATTAGAATAATAAAATTTAATTTGAAGCAGAAAGATTGTCTTAAAAATTAAAAGTTAATCTATTAAATTTGTCAATCCATTCTTGGTTTGCCAGTGAGATTGTATCGTGTAAGCGTTGGTTGGAACGGTCCCAATCCTTTATACACACCAAAGCTTCAACAATATCCTGCTGCAATGCGTTTCTCCATTCTTCAAGTATTCAGCCGGTTGTACTGAATGCTTGTTCGGTTGCAACAGTGGAGACCGGGATCGAAAAAAAATCCATTGCCAGTCGTGTTAGGATCGGCCAAGTTAATGCTCGTGCCCTCCACCACTCAACCAAATCAAATATTTCACTACTGTCTATAACTAAGCCCTCACTCAGGTACGTCATTAACTCGTTGAAGCCGCCGCCACCTCTTGATAAAGATCCACTCCCAAATTCTTCTTGACCTTGAGTCATCGTCGTCGTCTTCTTCTTCTTCTTAGACAACCCGAAAACATTCAAGAATGAATGCGGATTGTCATCTCGTTGTTGCAGTTGTTCAACACGAGGTGTGTTTCTAAACCTACTTTCGTAAGAAATATAGAGAGAAAATATTTTTTCCTTTATAATAGAAAATTGGTCAGTAGTGTCGATAGCTAAAAATTCACCTAAGTTATCTAATCCGCTTTCTAAACCTTCTAATTTTAATGTAGGGTCAAAAATAACACCGAAACCATACAACATGGGTAATTTAGACTAATATTTTTTAAACTTCTTTTCCATAGAGGCGATAGGAACTCCTAAAACCTCGTGTGTCCTAAATTCACTAAATAAAATAGACATTCTTAAAAGTTCTCCTATCGCTAATGGTGACTTGGGCAATAAGTTTCACTAAGCTTTAAGGTAACTTCGTGAAATCTACCTAAAAAGTTATACAAGAGTTCGGCAACTTGCCAATCAGTTTCATCTATAAATCATTGCCCTAATTTTGCACTAACATAATTTGTTATAGCATCTTTATAGGGGATGCATTGTTCAA
>NW_010362919.1:203877-231927 GCF_000414095.1 Morus notabilis
TTGTTTATATAATTTTAATGCATCTTTCCTAAGAGTAGTTCTAGAAAAAAATTGTGCATTAGGATTATGTACAATTTTAATATAACACTGCCAATTTCTTTGTTCAGTAAAACTTAGTGGTTGATCTAATGTGACTATTAATCGTGTCATTTCCATACGATCAACTTGCGGATCGTATTTCCACGTGCTTAGACCACCGGTTTGGTGGTCAAACGATAATTGTGTTTGGAAGAGATCAGCTCCGCCTCCTTGCTTTTGAAAACACTTTTCAGAGTTTCTTCTTAAGTGTGTAGTGTCGTGAATAGTGTTACCTTGTAATTTCTCACCACAATATTTACATTGAGCTATGTATTTAATGTTACCGTTATTGTCGACCTCCTCGAATGTGTTAAAGTGCTCCCAAACTGCTGAGGTGCGCTTGCATTTCTTCTTAGAACTTGCAACACTTGCACTAGCACTACCGCTTGCCTCTCCTCCACGGCCACTAGTGCCACCACCATTACGTCCCCGACCTCTAGTACGTCCACCAGGGGTCGGATTTGCAGTTTCATCAGCAACTCTTTCCATAGTTTGTGATTCTTGCGTTTGAAAAACATTAAGAAATTGTCCTTCTTCGATGTTGAATTGGGCATCAATGGGAATATCACCACCATAACCAGAAGAAGCCATTATGAAAAATAAGAGAGATTGAGAGCGCTTTGAGAGAGATTAAGAGAGATCGAGAGAGATTTAAGCGAGATTAAGAGAGATTAAGAGAAATTGAGAGAGAATGAGAGTTTTTGGGTGAGGAAAATGGTTGGGGGAGGGGGGTATTTATAGGAAAATTTTTGGGTTAAAAAAAAAAATTTTCCCCCAAAAATTTGGGTCCAATAGCTAGTATAATTTTCGGGCAGATTTTGGACAAGTCGGCCAACGGTAAAAAAATCCGATCGTTGGGTTCAAATTTTCGGACAAAATTTGGGTTGGGTCGGGTTCGGGCAAAAAAGATCCATTTGGTTCACAATTCGGGCATTTTTCGGGCTAATGGTAAAAAAAAGCCAGGCAACGGGCAAAAAATTCGGGCAACTTCGGGTAATGCCGGAAAAGTAAAAAAAAATCCAACGAGTGGCGGGGGACGACTTCTCCACGGCGGCGGGCAGTCGGGGGAATGAATATTTTCGGGCTGCCCGAGCCCGTGCCCGAAAAATACCGCGGCGGACGGCGAGAGGCACCTGCCCGCCATGCCCGAAAATTTTCGGGCACCGGGCATGCCCGCCGCCCGAAGTTGCAGCACTAGACGTAACTAAGAGAGTGGTGTCATACGCAAAAAAGAAGAGACTCATAGAATTACCGAGGTAAATAAGGATTTTGCACATTTTCGTTAATCTATGAACAAGATATATATAGACACATAAACTTATAGATTCATACATCTCGATCGGAAAAGAATCAATAGACGGAATTGATCAATATATTTCTTGAAACAAATGACAAGAAAACGAAAGACAAACATAAATCATCAATCAACCAAGCCACAAATCTTGTGTGCCCCATTTGCGTTTTATTAATGCTCTCAAATATTTGGGATTAAAGCGTAATTTCTCAACACAAGAAGGTTCACTAATTAATAAAACAATATAAAATACATGTTTTCACTTTTCATTCTCGCTTAAATCAAACAACTATAGCACTTGTTGCATCATTTAGAAAAATAATAATTGTAATAACGAACTATATATTTTAGTGGTGCATGTAGTATATTACTCTGACCAGTAGAGAGGTATCTATGAGATTGTAATCGAAGATTCCTTGGATTATGTAGTTTTTGTTTATTTATTTATTTTATTATTATTATATGTGTATGTGTCTATATATATATATATATATATCTATATATATATATTTGCTGTCACTGAATGATGTTTAACGACAAAGAAAAGTTTGAAGAGTTCAGGAAATAGACATCCAAGTTTTCTTCTATGGGAAATTCCATTAGTTTCATGTTGAATTTTCTAAGATTCTTACTTGGTAAATAAGCAAGGTTTCGCGTTGATTTTTCCAAACTGTTGACTTCTTAATGAAAGAAACTGGTAAGTTTGCATTTGATTTGGTCCCATCTCTCTCTCTCTCTCTCTCTCTCACGTTCATTATATGAAGTCGTGAACAAGATTCTGTGCTTGGAATATTTTAAAGTCCCACAATGTCTTTTGATTTTATAAATTCTGTTGCTTCAACATCAAAACTTGGTTCCTTGATGTGTCATGTATTACTAATTGCGTTTTTTCTCATTAATATTACATCCCATGGAACTCAAGCTACCAACAAGAAGGCAACCACAAACGTCGGAATAATCATCGATTTCGATTCTCGTATTGGGAAAGAGCAAAGAGCTGCCATGGAAATCGCAGCTCAAAACTTCAACAACAGTTCAAAGGGCCACAAGCTCTCTCTTTATTTCCACCACTCCAAAAGTGAACCCCTCATGGCAGCTTCTTCTGGTTAGTTTTATATATATATATATATATATATATATTTATTATTTTTTTTTTTTTTCCTGAAAGTTCTGATTAGTATCTCTTACCATGTTCTATAATTTTCTTCCCATTATCCAAATTAACTAAACGAATCAAGTTTGTCTCACCCTGACTTAACCCGAGTTTAAGATTGGGTTAACCCACCCAACCCAACATTTTTATTGGGCGGGTTTAGGTTCAGTTTTTAGCAACCCATCATAAACCGAACTCATCCAATGAAATTTTACTTATTTTTAAAATATGTTTTGAGTATTTATTCATTAGATTCTATTATGATATAAAATTTATGTATCTGAATTTGTATGGATGTTGGGCCCTAAATTTTTTCTTAATAAAATTGAGCACGACTAAAATCTTTTAGAAAGTTTAGGACTAAATATTAAAATTATTCAAAATTTAAATAGGACAAATGCTCTCACTCACCACTGTGGTGTTGATGATAACCAAAAAATTGCAAAAACTTCTGCTAAAGTGTGTTTTTATTTGTGGCTTCCATGATTGACATATGAAAGTTTTGGACTTTGTTTTAGCCAAAAAGATGATTGAGGAGAAAAATGCAGAAGTGATAATTGGCATGGAGACATGGCAAGAGGCAGCTTTAGTAGGAAAAGTGGGAAACCAAACTCAAGTTCCAATTATTTCATTAGTATCACCTAGCATAACACCCCCACAAATGCAACTTCGATGGCCTTTCTTGGTAACAATGGCGAATGATGCCTTGGCCGAAATTAAGTGCATTGCGGATCTTGTTTGTGCCTACAAATGGAGAAAAGTTGTAGTGATCTATGAAGATGATGACTATGGGGATGGCTCAGGAGCCTTAACCATTCTAAATGAGGCTTTTCAGAATATTAGTTCTGAGATCGAATATTGTTTAGTCCTTCCACCCTATTCATCTCTTTCTGATCCAAAAGGAGTTGTCCTAGATAATCTCTTAAAGCTTTTGAGTGTACAATCTCGAGTTTTTGTCGTTCTTCAATCTTCATCACCTATGGTGGCTCACTTGTTTAGAGAGGCTAAGAAAATAGGACTTCTGCAGAGGGACTCGGCTTGGATTATCACAAAGAGCGTTACAAGTTTGCTAGACTCTCTTGACCACTCCATCATTTCCTCTATGAAAGGAACTCTAGGAATCAAGACTTACTATGACAAAAGAACTAGTTCATACAAAGCCTTTAATGCCCAATTCCAGTACTTTTTCGGAGAAGCAAACCCGGGAATTCATGCTTTGCGAGCATATGACAGCATTGGGACCATTACACAAGCCTTGGAGAGAATGACTAGTAACGCTAGTGCAAAAATGCTGTTGGAAAATATATTATCCGCCAATTTCAGTGGTTTAAGTGGAAAAGTTAGTTTCAAAGAAGGCAAGTTAGTGCATAATCCAATATTAAGAATTGTGAATGTGGTTGATAAAGGAAGTTACCACAAACTTGACTATTGGAATCTTGAGTATGGATTCTTTAATGTTATAGAAAAGGCTAAAATTGAAACTAGAGGTTCTTTTGATTGTAAAAACTCCACTGGGTTAAGTGGTTCAGTACTTTGGCCAGGGAACTCACGGAATAGCAAACCAAAAGGCTGGGCAATGCCTACGATTTCAAAACCACTAAAAATTGGAGTTCCTGGTAAAACCCAATTCCGAAAGTTTGTGACGGTTGATGAGTCGAAAAAGTACTCAAATGATCAGGGGTATGATGGTTTATGCGTAAGAATTTTTAGAAAGGTTCTACAACGTTTGGATTATGATATCCCATATCGATTTGAAGCCTTCTACGGCACATATGATGAATTAGTTGATGCTGTCTATAACAAGGTATAACAGTTTTACACTCTTATGTTTCTTTTAAGTCCTTAATTGCAAGACCATATAGCTTGTTCAGTTGTTCTAATAAGTGAATAACATTGATGGAAGACTTTTGATGCTGTTGTGGGCGACGTGACCATTCTAGCTGACCGATTGGACTGCGTTGAGTTCACTCAGCCATACATGGAATCAGGGCTGTCAATGGTAGTCCCCATCAGGTCCAAAGAGTCAACATGGATATTCATAAAGCCTTTCACTGGGGAAATGTGGGTGGTGACTGGTGCCATCTTTGCTTACACGATGCTTATAGTTTGGTTCTTGGAGCATCCCACAAATCCAGAATTCAGTGGCACATTGAAAAACCAAGTTGGCACCACCCTTTGGTTCACTTTCTCATCTATCTTCTTTGCTCAAAGTAAGCTTCTTTATAGCTTAGCACAAATCTCACACGTCATAGCATTGACAAAACGATCATGGATAATGCTTGGGGTCCCAACTGTTTAATACCAACTGGCTTGACATCTGATTGTCATTCTTTTATTAGTTGGTATTTAGAAATTTGCCATGCATAGAACTAATGCTTAATTTTTGCAGGAGAGAAAATTCATAGCAACATCACTAGAGTAGTTGTCATGATGTGGCTTTTTCTAGTGTTCATCGTAACAGCAAGCTACACTGCAAGCCTTTCTTCGAGGTTCACCGTGAGACAACTAGAACCGGAAACAGATATTGCATGGCTGAAAAGAACAAATCAGAAGGTTGGTTGTGATGGTGATTCATTTGTAAGGAGATACCTAGAGCATGTGCTTGAATTCAAAGCAGAGAATATCCACAATGTTACTAACGAATATGATTATGCGGCACAATTTACAAACAAAAACATAATTGCTGCCTTTATTGGTTGTGATGGTGATTCATTTGTAAGGAGATACCTAGAGCATGTGCTTGAATTCAAAGCAGAGAATATCCACAATGTTACTAAGGAATATGATTATGCGGCACAATTTACAAACAAAAACATAATTGCTGCCTTTCTTGAGCTCCCATACGAGAGAGTTTTTCTTAACAAGTACTGCAAGGAATTCACAACCACTACACCGACCTACAGATTTGGAGGATTGGGATTTGTGAGTATAGCTTTACTTTATTCACTTTATACTCTTATCACTCTAAAGAAGTGAAGAAATGTTTTTAGAGTTTTGTCACATCTCCACCTTAAACTTTTCAGGATTGACAAGTTACCTCTAACTTTTAATTCCGCCAAGTAATATACCTAAATTTAACAAAGTGTTCCGAGTGTCGTTGAATCAGTAACACATGATAAATTTTGAATGGAAACACTATAGGACATGTTATGTGATATGTGAGCTCGTATGAAGGAAGAGACTAAAATTTTGGATAACAATAGGGTCATGTTATGTGACGTGCATGAGAGAATTTCTTTCAAAATTTTAACATTAATCATCAATGTATGGGAACTTTGCAACATTTTATTAAATTCATGTGGTAATTTGCCAAAATTAGAAGTTCAAGAAGCAACTTCTTAATTGAGTTAAAATTCAAAGGAAAAATCACAAAAAAAAAAAAAAAAAACAAAATCATATTATTACAATTTGATCAACCATGGTTTGCAGGTATTCCAGAAAGGCTCTCCTATAGCCAAAGATGTTTCAGAAGCCATTCTAAAGCTATCAGAAGATGGAAACATAACATCACTGGTAAATCAATGTCTTATTCCCTCGGATGAGTGTTCATCAGAAGACAAAACAACAAATGAATCTCAAAGTTTAAGCCTCAAGAGCTTCTGGGGTATCTACCTTATATCTGGTGCCACTTCCACTATCTGTTTTCTGGTCTCCTTAGTTCGCTTACAATACAACTATAGACGCCATCGACAAACAAATGTGGGAAATCAGTCTATGAAAAATATGGTGTTTAGATTGGCAAGACATTTCCATAACGGTGAGGCTAGTTATAGTCCAGGGAAAGTTACTAGTACTAGTATCGATGTTTCTGCTCCCGACTTGCCTAGTATTGATGAATGGAGTTCGTCAAGGCGGGATTCTGTCAGCACATTAGACGCTCCAAATCATCTTAACAGTTCCTTTCCGGTTAAGATTGAAACCCCGCTACAAACTCGTGATGGAATGTAGATTTTAGAATGCACATCTTACTCTACATATGTTGTGGCTTTGCATAGTGTTAGAACTTATAAGTAGGAATTTAGGACTGCAAAAGTGTACTTGGTTATAAAATTTTTGTATAAAAAAGATGTTGGGAATTGTATCGTCATTGCCTCATTGGTTTTAGTTTAGTTTCTTCAATAAGAAAACTACATGCTAATTGGTATGAAATGGAAGTGCCAAAAACGAATTACAAAATCCTTACTTAAGTAGTAAATAGAATTTGTCAACAAAATCTAGAAAACTTGCATTTTGTCGTGGCATATGCTCTTCTACCCGTTATTCATAATTAGTAAAATTTGTAGTACGTATTAAACAACAAGCACCAGTGGTCTAGTGGTAGAATAGTACCCTGCCACGGTACAGACCCGGGTTCGATTCCCGGCTGGTGCAAAGAGAGCCATGATGACTCTTGCGCCTTTGTGATGGTGGGGTCCATCACATCACCTGATCCAACGGACGAGAAATGGGCGCTTCTGAGTTCTTCAAAATTTTTTTTTGGTTACCTCTGAAACAATCAATAAAAAAGAGAACAATAAATTGGAAAAACGACAATCAAAGGGAAGTAGGCAATGCGAAATGGAACAACTAATTTGGAAAGCGACCGAATAAGTGAACGCCAACTAAAGGACAATCACCCGCAATACACGACAACAACTTGAAAAAGAACGAGGAGAAAGAAACGATGATGCGTATGAAAGCTACCGCTTCTTCATATAAATATAAATATATATATATATATTCTGCTCGTTCTTTTTTCTCTTAATTTATACTTTTAATTACATTTTTAAGTTTAGATTTTCCCAAAGCCTTTCTCCTAGGTTTATTAAAATTTTCTTTTTCTGTAACATTATCGTTTTACATAAAGACTCATTAGTTAAATCGGAAAGGGATAAAATTAATTTAACACCTAGCAAAATATTGAGTTAAAACCCTTTATTTTTCATAATATTCAAATGGTACATTTATGTTTTAAAAAACATTTTTTTAGTATCCTAACCTCTTTTTGAGACATAAATTGTCCGCTTTACCTTTTATTAATAATGAACTGATCTAAATTTCTATTTAACAAAAAATAATAGGTAAAAATATTTATTAACTTGTAACCAAACACCAACACTACCTATTGTTTAAACGATACAATTTATGGTAACCCCACTTTCTGCAGAGTATATATCATTATCATACCATAAAAAAAATAATTGAATTTTTTCACTCCCTGTCAAGAATTGATTAAGCAATTAAATTCTGACGGATTATATTGACAAAATGGGATTGAAAAGCAGGACATTAATTTATCACAAATTTCGAAACAAGCATTTTGAGAAACAATCCAGAAGGCCCAAATTCAAGAAGCTTTCAAATCATTGAAGCGGGCAATTGACTTCTTGCAATAGAAACGATGGAACAGAACCTGGCCGGTCGCCATTTACAGCTTGCGGTCTGCGAAAAAGAAACAATTTTGACGAACGAAATCAAACAAATTCACACTTAAATGTACAAAATCGAACGGAATTGAAAAAGAAAGTGAAAGATAACATACAATCGGAGCAGAATTCCGCTTTCTTGGATGAGGTCGCAGCCATAGATTCGGAGTGTAGTCTCGGTGGGCTTATCAATTCCATCTTTTCTGGATGGCGAATCTTGGAGTTTTTCTTCAAGCTTTCTTCAACGAAGAGTTTTTTCTCAAATGTCATGCCACTTCTTTTCGAATTTAAGACTCATATCAAAATAGTATTTTTGCTGAAAGAGCAACGATAAGGAAGAAGACACTCATATGGGGAGAGAAGGGAAATTATTATTATTATTTTTTTTAAAGGAACGAGATCTTTTTCAACTTAAATGATGTTTCGTTACAAGGATAGCAATTTTATTATAATGGTTTATTGAAATTGATTTTCAGGTCAGAAAAATGAGAGAATAGTAATAAGGGTACATTTATCATTTATCATCCTAAAAAATAACCTAAAATACTAACAAAACGTTTTTTAACATATAAATGTATCATTTTGATATAATGAAAAATATATGGTATCAACTCAATCTTTTGTTATAATACAGGGTACCAAATTGATTTTATATGCATTGTATTAACAGTATAACTTAACACTTCAAAGGAATTTTATTTCTCCTTATTTTTGTCCGATTGTAATCTTTTTCTGCAATACCTGGACCTTCACATGGTAGCAATTTCCTTTTCCTTACTGTAATACCGTTGAAACATGAAGCCTCACAGAATTAAAAATAAGACATGACATCTACAAGCATAATCCTGTATACTAAATTTCTCATCTGGGAATACCAAATCTATACCAAACCTCGTATAATATTCAACGACAATAATAACAGTACTAACAAAACAAAACAAAAGTTTGCATGGATGGCGATTCTCATGCGAAGCCATCTCCGGAAGGGAAGGTACTTGTGTTGTACAGACAAAACGAAAACAGTTTCCTAGTATATGCAGAAAGTAAACTGGAGGTTTCATACTTCTTCGCCACCAGGCTTCAAAATGTTGAACTTGCACAGAGGGCATATTGCGTTTATATGTAACCACTTGTCTATGCAGGAACAGTGAAAATGGTGATGGCAAGGAAGCTCACGCAGTTCGGTCCCATCATCGTACGCAGAGAGACAAATGCAGCATTCCTAAGATTTACCAAAAGATTCAAGTATCAGAACTCATTCATGTAATTCTGCCATGTGACAAGAAATCTAGCATCAGATAAACAGATCTAGCTTGGAAGTAAGATACACGTATCAAGAACGCTTTATTTTTGTAATGCTTCTATGAAATATGGCATTAACAAATTGAAACTACAAACTAGAGCCCCGTCTTTTAAGCATGCAGTTCAATGATTGTAGATCTAGCTTGGTTGCTTTGACATGAAAATTATTGCGTACGCCTTTGCAACATTCTGTGATGGTGCATGGTACTTGAACTATAAAGCTTAGGGTCATAGATATGGCATTTAATTCTTACTATAGCAAACCTGATTTGGTTCTGTAAGAAATGTCATCTAACCGTGTATGTAAATATTTGGAACTTTCTATTTACTGTATCATGAAACTTACAGCATCTTCTCGAGAAAGAACGCGTTCAATCGGTGGATCAGTGTTGCAGTCAATCATTACTCCTCCAAAAGATTCTTGGATCTCTCCATTAACTTTCTCGAAATTAGATATCTTGCGGAACTTGAACTTTGGCAATCGATCAATATCTTCTTTTGTTGCTCCTTCCTAATATATTATATGAAGTTAGACATGGTAAACCAAAATGCACAATACCGAAGGGCAACAGGGAATGCAGACATTCAGTCACGGTTTCCGATGTCTCAAGAAAATAAATCAGAAGATAATAACAGATAACTGGCAAACACCTGATCAATACCTAAGCAGAATAACTAACCAGTAACCACGAGTAGACAAAACTCCACTGCCAAAAAGAAATAAAGAAAAGGATAAAAGTGATAATCCCCTACATGGATCTTGTCACAGGGCTAATTTTTAACACAAAATTCCACCACCGTGATGGCCCAAGTGATCCTCACTCAGTCCGCCAAACCAATACAACACAGCACACACGAATAAACAATCACATGTAGAAAATAAGCAACAGCAACAATCAGAAACGCAAGGCACACAATATACGGGAAATCCCCTCCCAACCTTTTATTATTCTCTCACTAAAGGAATATAAGTGTTTACAGACTTTGCAGGATCATGACATGCCCATGTCTCTGCACACAATCGTGAATATAAGACATACAAGTTCGGTTGACAACCCCCAACTGCCTAGGGTGTGCTGGACCAACCAGCCAGGAACATCTAGGCGTGTCTGGCTAGTCAACGTACTGCCAGACACGTCGTCTGCCCATGCACTGCGCCATTTGTCAACCTTATCCGCCCCAGAGGCTCTCAGTCTCATATGCATCCCACAAAGGCCAATAACCGCCCATCACATGCACTAATTGACCAAGCCACGCTGCCTTCCGAGTTTTGTGGCGCCCCGCGCCACCTGGCGCGCTGACTTGGCACACAGCAAAGTCACTGCGGCACACAGCCAAGTCATTGCACCACACAGCCAAGTCACTGCGCCACACAGCCGACCATCATGCACACTCGAACACCCACATGCACAGCTTTGCACACGCACCACGCCATGTGCCTACAATGCTGATCGTCTTGAACAGCCAAGTCTTTGGCCCAAGGACATGCCACCCCTGCTAGCATGCCTTGGCGCCTAAGCTGATGGCCATGATGCACCAGCCATCATGCCACCGCGCCTCTCCGAATCCAAAGGGCTAGTACACCACCCCTATCGGAAGAAACCGACGTCCTCGTCAGGAGGGTACTCAAGTAAGTATTGACCTGATCTTCATACTGCCACAAGGAGACTGCCTTCTCCCAAGTAGCACCAGCAAAACTACCGCCCTTCCATTGAACTAAATACTCAGTCCTCCAGTTGTTCTTTACTAGCACCCAACGTCCTATGATCAAGGATTTTCTCAATCTCCTTGTCAAACTTGACCTTGATCGTTGGCGGTGCCTTCTTAGCATCTCGACCACTGCCCTCTCCATCCTCATGGAACGGCTTAAGAAAGCTCACATGGAATATAGGATGGATCTTCAGACGTTCAGGAAACTTCAATCGATAGGCAGCATTCCCAACTCGCTTCACCACCTCGAAGGGACCATCATATTTGGCCACTAGCCCCTGTGGTAACGCTTATTCGTCACCTTTTTCCAAGTCCGGGGAGCAAGCTTAAGCCATACCTTATCTCCCACTTCGAATTCCAACGGCCTACGATGCTTGTCAGCATATTTCTTCATTCTCTTGGCAGCCTTGGCTATGCCGTCACGGGCCGACTCCAACAGTTCCGTCTTGTCCCTCTCGAACCTGTACGTCGTAGGGCAACTGCATTGGGACTTTTGCTTGGCTACCTCATGAGGCGTCAAAGGCTGTTGGCCCATCACCAACTCCGTTGGGCTCATCCCAGTGGTTGAGGACTTGTGCAGGTTGTAACAAAACTGTGCAACACAAGTAAATCAACCCAATTCCTCTGACTTGCATTAACATAGTGCCTTAGGGCTCGTTTGTTTCATGCGTTTAAACCCATGTTTTTCTCTCACAAAAAATTTGAATTTTAAATGTCAAAATCAAGAATCACTGGTTTAAACGCATGAACCAAACGGGCCCTTGGATACTCTTTGAGCAACTAATTCATTCTATCGGTTTGTGGATGATTAGCCATAGAAAATTTCAACTTAAACCCCATCCAGTTGAACAAAGCAATCCAAAACAGCCAAATAAACCGAGAATCCCTGTCACTTATAATGTCTCTTGGCAACCCAAATAACTTCACCACATGCTTGAAAATCAACTCAGCAGCAACATCAGTGGGGCAAGCATTAGGTGCGGGGATAAAAACAGCATACTTTGAGAATCAATCCACCACAACTAGGATCGAACTCATCCCTTCACATCTAGAAAACCAACAATAAAATCCATCGAAATGGATTCCCACAATTTCTCAGCAACAGGTAAGGGCTGCAACAAGCCCGCTTCACACTTCCTTTCCAACTTATCTTGTTGGCAAAGCACACAAGTTTTCACATAAAACTTAACGTCATCTTTGGCCAATAATACGACTTTGACAACAAAGCTAGCATCCTCTCTGCCCCTTGGGTGACCAGCCCATTGAGGATCATACAGCAACTCTCGCCGAAGTCCCCCACCCGTAGGGACAAATAGTCTGTCATCCTTGGCATATAACAGACCATCTTCAGCACGGTACCTTTTCACCACACCGTCACTGACTTCTCAAATCAGTTTTGAGTAGGTAGCATCGACCACAACCTGCTCCCTCACCCAGTCGAACAAAGTTGTCTACACCGAAGACAACACTGCAACACATGCCTCGACATCCTTCCTGCTCAAGGCATCAGCAACCTAATTCTGCCTTCCCAGTTTGTGTACCCACATGAAATCAAAGTCAGCCAAAAACTCTTGCCATCTTGCTTGCTTCGGAGACAGCTTTTTCTGAGTTTTGAACTATATATTGGCAACATTATCTGTCATAACAGTAAGCTTGGTTCCCAAGAGATAATGTCTCCAAGCACTAAGATAATGGACCCCGACAGCCATCTCTTTCTCATGAACCAAATATCTCTGCTCACAGTTCTTCAATTTCCTACTCTCAGAGGCGCCAATGGGTGTCCCTCTTGGACTAGAACACCACCAATAGCACGATCAGAGGCATCGGCATGCACTTCAAAGGACTTCTCAAAATCAAGCAACTTGAGAACCAACTCGGAGGCAACAACAACCTTTAGCTTCTAAAATGCCTCTTGACACTCATCAGTCCAACGCCACTTCTAGTCCTTCTTAAGCAAATCTGTCAAGGGATTAACTCGCTTCGAATACTCCTTGATGATAGTAATTATCAAATCCCAGAAAAGATTTCAAATCAGCCACTTTCGTAGGAAGAGGCCAATTAAGGATTGCCTTCACCTTCTTCTCATCCTAGTCACTCTGTTAAGCTGAAAAGCATCACCAAAAATTCAAAGGAACCATACCTAGTCACCCAGGTCATTTTTCCTTCATCACCCACTGCCACACGAACCTGCCAATAACCCAACCTCAAGTCCAGTTTCATGAAGAAGTAAGCCTTAGACAACCGATCAAACAAGTTAGCAACATTCGGAACCGGGTACTTATTCCTCACGATGACCTTGGTCAAGGCTCGGTAATCCAAGCACATCCTCACGGAACCATCTTGCTTCCTTTGGAACAAAACCGGGGCACCATACGGCGCTTTTGAAGGCTGGATGAAACCTGCCCCTGGCAATTCGTCAAATTTTCTCCGCAACTCTACTAACTCTGAAGGGGCCCCATTCAATAAGGGGCTTTTGCAGGGGGCTTTGCACTAGGCTCCAGTTCAATTTTGTGGTCTACTGTACGCCAGGGAGGAAGTTCTTTTGCAAATCAGAAGGCATAATGTCAGCAAATTCCTCCAAAATAGTGGCTACCGAATCAGGCACTTCTACAACCACATCAGGCAACAACGTAAGCATGTTGGCCTTTCTTCACTCCCGGCTCGAACTGCTTTTTGCAAGTTGCAGTTCAATCTCTTTGCCCTTCGCATTGCCCTGTCCAATTGCTTGAACAAAGCAAGGCATATTCTCGTCACCAACGAAAATACCACGTAAGTGAGGTGCAACAAAAACTTTGGCCTTAACAAAAAATTCAATGCCAATAATCAAATCAAAATCATCTAATAGAACAACCATCATATTGATTTCACCTTCCCTAAAACCAACAATGAAATTGGCCATTGTAGATCCTTCAATTGGCCTTGCCTCTGAATTCACCGCTTTCAGCTTGCTAGAATTCTTTCTCACAGTGAGTCCCAGCCTACCTGCTTCGCGCTGAGACACGAAATTGTTCGTAGCCAGTAGCACCACTGTCTATCATCACTTTCACCTCCTGACCATTGACCTGCGCCTTGACATATAGCAAGCCCTTGAATTGGGGGCTGCTTCTCTGTAGTCATGGCAACAATTGAAAGGGGTTCATGCAGGATGGGGCATCACTAGACTCAGCATCATCATTGTCTGTTTGTGCAATCAGTGCACTAAGTTTCTCCTTGGGACATCCTTGGCTCAGTGAGGGCCATTGCGAAGGAAATAACCCGTGTTGTCCTTATTCTTGTTCTGCAAGTAATTACCCCCACCCTTCTTTCCTTCACTATTCTTCTTTTTCTGGCCATCAGCATTCTTCCCTTCCTTGTTCTTGTTCTTCGTTCTGTTCCCTTTCTTATTCTCCATCGACGGACCTAAGAATTTGTAATCAACAAGCCCATATGTCGCAACAATGGCAGTGGGAAGATCTTTCACATCCTGCGTATGCCTACGCAACTCGGCCTGCTTCCAAAGCACCAAGCCAAACAAGAACTTGAATAACTTGTCCTCTTCACTCTTGTTCTTAATATCCAGCATCAAGGAACTAAATTGCTTCACATAATCTCGAATCGTTCCGATGTGCTTCAACTCCTTAAAGGACTCTCGCAACCCACGCAATGTTGCAAGGGAGGAATTGATCTTTCAATTCCTTCTTAAGGGTCTCCCATGTCTCAATCCGAGGCCTGCCAGCGCTAGCATCATCTTCCATGCGCGTGCACCACCAAAGTTTTGCATCGCCGAAAAGATACATACTTGTGAATGTGACCTACTCCGCATCAGGCACACGAGTAGCCTTGAGATACTGCTCGACATCCCACAAAAAGTTCTCCAAGGCCTTCGCACTCTAAGTCTCATTGAAGCAACTCGGTTCAGGCACTTCAACTTCGAGGCCGCCCCACCATTTGCCCTGTTCCAGGCACTTAGCGCCTTCTTCAGAGCAGCAACTTCGGTTTCCACATCTCAAAAATTCTCCTTGACGGTCTCAACAAATGTAGAGAAATCTTCAAGCATGGTCTTGAACCGAGAATCGACATCTTTCACCCAATCTTGGTGCGCAGATTTTAACAAGGCAATCTGCTCCTCTTGTTGTTCATTTTGAACCACAAGACTCGAGACATTGTCCTCTATCGGAGCCCAAACAACATTCTCCAACTGAGAGACTTTCTCTCAATTTGACATCGCAGTCATACGCATGCCCAGCTCATAAGTGGGCTCTGATACCAGTTGTCACAAGGGTTTCACACAAAATTACACCACCATGATGGCCCAAGTGATCCTCACTCAGTCAACCAAACCAATGCAACACAGCACACACGAATAAACAATCACACGTAGAAAATAAGCAACCGGCAACAATCAGAAACGCAAGGCACACAATATATGGGAAATCCCCTCCCAACCTTTATTATTCTCTCAATAAAGGAATACACGTGTTTACAGACTTTGCAAGATCATGACATGCCCATGTCTCTGCACACAATCGTGAATATAAGCCATACAAACCCGATTGACAACCCCCAACCGCCTAGGGTGGGTGCGTTGGACCAACAAGCCAAGAATATATGGGCGTGTCTGGCTAGTCAATGTAACTGCCAGACACGTTTTCCCATACATTGCGCCACTTATCGACCTTATCCACCCTAGAGGCTCTCAGTCTCATCCACATGCCACAAAGGCCCATGTCTTTACACACAATCGTGAATATAAGCCATAAAAGTCCGATTGACAACCCCCAACTGCCTAGGGTGCGCTGGACCAACCAGCCAGGAACATCTAGCCGTGTCTGGCTAGTCAGCGCAACTGCCAGACATGTCTGATCATGCACTGCGCCATCTGTCGACCTTATCCGCCCTAAAGGCTCTCAGTCTCATCCGCATGCCACAAAAGCCCATGTCACTGCACACAATCGTGAATATAAGCCATACAAGTCCAATTGACAACCCCCAACCGGCTAGGGTGAGATGGACCAACCAACCAGGAACATCTGGGTGTGTCTGGCTAGTCAGCGTAACTGACAGACACGTTGTCTGCCCATGCACTGACTATCTGTTGGCCTTATCCGCCCCAGAGGCGCTCAGTCTCATCCGCATGCCACAAAGGCTAGTAACCACAAAGGCTTAGTCTCATCACATGTGCTAATTGACTAAGCCTACCTGCCTTTCAAGTTTTGTGGCGTCCCACGCCACTTGGTGCGCTGACAAGGCACAAAGCCAAGTCATTGCGCCACACAACCGACCATCATGCACACTCGAACACCCACACGCACAGCTTCGCACACGCAGCATGCCATGTGCCTACAATGTTGATCGTACTGACCAGCCAAGTCTTGGCCCAAGGCCATGCCACCCTTGCTAGCATGCCTTGGCACCTAGGCCGATGGAAATGATGCACCAACCATCATGCCACCGCGCCTCTCCGAATCTAAAGGGCTAACAGATCCCCACTATAACACGTTTACCAGGCATCATTCGATCCGCATTACAGCATAATAGAACTAATTTAAGAACCCTCAAATAATTGCCAGATTGCACAATAAAACTCATCCATAAACTCATCTATTGCAATAAACCTCAAGTTGCCCATATTGTCGATCAAGGAGACAATTGAATTGTAATAAATAAAAAATATTA
This sequence comes from Morus notabilis, assembly GCF_000414095.1. Lineage (NCBI taxonomy): Eukaryota > Viridiplantae > Streptophyta > Magnoliopsida > Rosales > Moraceae > Morus > Morus notabilis. The sequence continues at coordinate 220,475 of NW_010362919.1, forward strand.
ATAGGACTTCATTTTCCCAGATACCAAAATTAGCCATAGCTTATGCCAGGAAGAACTTGAATAAATTGGAAAATCAACAATCTTGGTGGTTCAATGCTCCAGGTTTAGGTGCTTCTAACGTCGGCAATACAATGTGACTTTGCAAATTACAGAACCTTAGTAGTTTTTCGGTTACTCATTGCAAGCAGAGGCACTCTTTTCCCTTGCTAGGTTTTTCCCTAGCAAGGTTTTCAATGAGTTGTTTTATAGAATTGATTATCAAAGGAAAAGTCTAGGGTTGACCTTTGTCACCAGATCTACTCAATTTCGTCTCTTTTCTAACTTTTCAATTGGCTTTGGCCTTGTATTTTTTTTTTTTTTTTTTTTTTGAAAAGAAAAAGAGAGCTTTATTAATCTGAAAAAGGAGCAATGAAAGCAAAGGAAGAGCTTTCCTCTAACAGACCAAATCTAAATTACAAAAAAAAAAAAAAAAAAAAAAGCGTCAAAACTAGATCAATTCCTAACTAAATCTGAAAATAACGGCTGGTCAAACTCTTTATCCCTATATACCCACAACGAAACCCAATATTTAATTTTATCCTATAGGACAGAGACAAATTCCTTGCAATCCTCAAAAACTCCGCTATTTCTCTTTAACCATATGCCCCAACAAATAGCCAATGTTGCAACCCTTCACAAAATTACCCCATGTGACCCCTGGGCTCGTATTTTCTTTTTAGAACCTTGATGTATTTCTTTCTATTTTAATAATATGAGCATGTGGAACAGATTTTCTAGGGGGTGCCGACCTAGTTGGAACGTCTTTAGAGTCCGTTGATATCAATTATCATCTCCTTTTATTTTCACAAAAAAAAAAGAATAAATAAATAAAAATAGAGGGAAGTCTACTTTTGAACTGCAGCAGAATCTTATTGGAATACAACAATCAAATACCATAAAATCCTTGGTCATTACCTGATCTGTGACAACATATAAGATTGCAATTATGCATGGGAGACAACAGCAAATGGCAATGCCAATAAGGCACGCGACTGCAACGCAGATCATAACAAAAACCACATCAAAAGCAAGAAAAAGAACAGAAAGCCTGCAAAAGAAACAAAGACCATTGATGAGTGACAAGAGAAGAAAACAACCAACCAGACCAATGCTTAAAAGAGTAATCTTTGAAAATTTGACCGAACTAACCAGTATAACTGCGGCGCATCAGTTACCAAATTGTCACCGCCGGCTGTCACCCAGTAGAACCCAACAATCCACCATATAAATGAAAACATTGTGTTGGCAGACTCCAGATTCTTTGCAAGACTGTCAACACAATATACAGCATCAACCAAAGAGCAATCATACAATGCCTATTATATATGATAGAGATTATAAACAAGCCCAAACAAAATACATAATCCAACTATGACAACAACAACAACAACAACAACAAGCCTTAATCCCAACTTAATTGGGGTCGGCTATATGGATTTCACTTTTCCACGCAGCTCTGTTCGAAATTAAACTTTCCTGAAGGCCTAGATCTAGAATGTCTTTTCTAATTAATTCGGTCCACGTAATTCTTGGTCTACCCCTCCCTCTCCTAGTATTAGGTATAAGAATGTCCTCCCAAGCACGAACTGGTGCTTCTAGCAGTCTACGTTGGACATGCCCGTACCACCTCAAGCGGCCTTCGTGCACCTTATCTTCTATTGGTGCTACACCTACTTTACTACGAATAACTTCATTTCTTATGCGATCCATTCTCGTATGGCCACTCATTCATCTTAACATATGCATTTTTGCCACACTCATCTTTACATAAATGTTGTCTCTTAATAGCCCAACATTCACTACCATATAACATAGCTAGGCGGACTGCAGACCTATAGAACTTTCCTTTCAACGTAATAGGCATCTTGTCATCACATAAAACTCCCGTAGCATTCTTCCACTTAACCCACCCTGCCTTAATCCTATGTTGAATATCCTCTTCTATATCTCCTTCGTACTGCACTATAGACCCAAGGTACCAAAACTTCCTAGAAATCCCAATCTCCACACCATCTAAAGAAATGCTATCACTCTGATTACTTGAGTTACAAAACCTACAATACATGTATTCAGTTTTCGTCCTACTTAGCTTAAATCCCTTCATCTCGAGAATCGGTCTCCACAGTTCTAACTTACGGTTAACTCCTTCCCTATGTTCATCAACTAAAACTATATCGTCCGCAAAAAGCATACACCTATGTTAATCAATATAAACTAAATCAAATTCTAAACTAGAGCCCGTTTGGCATTACTTTTGCTTTTGCGTTTAAGCAGTAGAAAAAGAAAAGTAAAAGCTTTAAATGTTTTAGCAAGTAACAAAAATATTAGAATAAAGTTTATAAAATTTTATTAAAGCTCTCATATAAGTTTTAAAGCCTAAGAAGAGCTTTTCTAATAAGCTGCATTTTGTATCTTTGAGTAGAAGCTTTCTTTTGGAGGATCAAAGCTCTTCCGGAAAACTGCCCAAACACTTTCAAAAGCAATTTTTGGACTCAGGGAGCCATCAACTTCCAGGAAGCAATCCCAACTTACCTATAGAGTATGTTTAGCATGACTTCTAGAAGTCAACTTTTGGATTTCTGGGCCCAAAAGCAGCTTTTGAAGGTGCTTGAATGAAATACTATATGAGTGTTGAATTATTGAAAGTTCTTCAAGCAGAAGCCATAGCCACATGGCTCCACCTGAAAAAGATTCCATAAAGTTATAATACAAGTTTTAATAAAATTTGTTATTTCCGTTTCTACTTTTTACTGATGAATGAAAAAATTAAATAAAATAATGTTCATCTTATAAATTCTTTTCAAATAGATTATACAAAGTACAAAAAGTAATTTAAAAGCTAAAACTTATACTTCCCTTCTACTATTGTAAAAATATAAGTGAAAATAACCCTAAACAAACTTGGCATGTTTGGCATTTCTTCTTCCACGAGTGCTTTGATAACTTTTCAGAAAAAATTTTCCTTTAAAAGAGCTTATAGTAAAAAACACAAACTATGACTTCTCATAGAAGCTCTTCTATAAAGTCTTTGAAACTTGTACCACAGCTTTAATAAGGTTTTATGAGCTTCACTTTAACAATTCTTTTGCTGCTTATAAGAAAATTTAAATATCGTTTTAATCCGTTAAAAAATTTTGAAAATGTGATTTCAAACACTAACTGAAAACCCAAATATTTTACTTCTCTTTTTCTACTATCTAAAAGCAATGCAAAACATGTCCTAGCAATGCCAAACCAGTGGCAATGCCTTTGCTTGTACTTTAAGGTAGTACAAGAAAAGTAAAAGTAATGGTTTTTCAGTTGGTGTTTGGAAGCACATTTTTGGAGATGTTTAACTGGACAAAAAATCTAAATTTTCTATTTGGCAATAAAAATGTTAGGAGTAATCTCTGGAACAAGTCGGCGTAACTTGGAAAGAAGTTCTAGTATTTGGTCATCAGAAATCCTTGAAGACTCCAAATTCCTGGACCTTCGGCTGGACATATTGAATAATTATGTGTGTGTGTGTGTGTGTGTATATATATATATATATATATATATGCATCTCTCTACAAGCTAGTGAAGCACTACTTTCTCTATATGATCAAGAAAGCTGAAGCTAGCTTCATTTGGTCTCCTTGTTTGCAAAAGAAGAATATATATAGAAACTATAAAGAGGCAGGTGAGAAGGGGAAGGAATAAGTGAGAAAGAAAAGTTATAACCTTCTTGATAACAAGAAGATCAGGCTGTTCTTAAGCAGAGAAGGACTTTGCAAGTTAAGCTTTGAATCTCTATCAATAACGGGTGAAAGTGATTAGAAACGACATGTTAAGCTTTTTGGAGAGCCAAAGCTCTTCAAATAAAAAAAAATAAAAAAAAAATCCAAACACTCCCAGAAGAAACAAGTTTTGGACTCAGAAGCCAAAGAACATTTCATGAAGCAATCCCAAACAGGCACTAATTTAAGTATTCAACCCTGGAAGAATCAATCAATGAGCAACACATAACGCATGCACACGCACAAAAACATATGACATGAATTACAAACAAACTCAAATCACGATTAATCATCCAACTTTACATTAATAAGAACTAAATCAAAAGCACACCAAGTCAATCCGAGAATTCATTTGCAGTATCAACCAATGAGAAAGACATAACGCATTTACGTATGACACGGATCACAAACAAGCCAAAATCACACTAAATCATGCAACTATTTGCACCAATAAGAACCAATCAAATACCACAACAATTCAATCCTGAAATTCCTCCATACAGAATCAATTCAACAAAAAATATCGTAATTTTAACCTAAGAAGCCCTGAAATTACCTGTTTCCATCTAAACTATCATCCGAATCGTCCTCAGCCGCGTAATCCTCCGCATCACTTCCGGAACCAGAATTCGAATTCAAATCCCCGCCGCTCTCCCACCCCCGAGACGCCTCCATTTCTGCCAAGCGAGCCTCGTGCAGCCTCCGCCGGTACTCGGCCACCACGCATGCCATGTGGACCGCGCACTGGAAGGCGTAGCCGATAATCCACACCCTCAGCGGCACGGACGGGTCCTCCGCGGCGCTCAGCGCCAGAACGGCGATCGCGATCCCGACGAAAGCAGCGTTCCAGAGCATGTCGAGCGCGATCACGGGCTTCGAGTAGGCCCAGTCGCTCTGGCGCTCCTCCAGCTGCTGCGCCGCCGCCTCGCGCACCCGTACCGACGGCTCCCGCAGCATCAGGCCCCGCCCGCTCGCGCGCCGCAGGAACCGCGCCGCGCCTGGCGCCGTCAAGGAACGGCGTCAAGGCGTCGACGGGATACATGGGCGACGCCGTGATATGCGACTCCATTTTTAGTTTGCGGAATTGGTTGAAGAAGATGGAATACGAAGTTGGTGAATTCGGATTTCGAAGAAACGATTTTCTCGAGGCCCTGGCCGAGTGAAAGCGAATTTGGTGTTTGGGTGTCTGAATCAAAGAAGACAGAGAAAGAGGAGAGAGAGAGAGAGAGAGAGGGGATTGTTCTTTTTTTAAATGAAGAGACGGGATTTTGACCTTTGTGCTTGTGGTGGTCTGCGTCTTTATTGGTACTGAAGGTGAGCCGTGAGGGGCGTCATGCTGGCACGCCCATGGTTTTTCTTGTTTTGTTTCTTTTTTATTTTTTTTTATTTTTTTATTTTTTGAAAATTTGTTTATTCCATTGTAATCTACACAGTATAAAGGATTAGATTACGTGAGGAATTGGGAGAAGAAATAGGGGAGTTTTAACGAGACAAATGCATAATGCTGCTTTAGAGATGAAAATATTGGTAGATGTAGAAATATTTTTAAAAATTCTTAAGTTCAGCAATTTTCTCAATTCTTAAAAATAGAAAAGATATAGACGATTTATGATAAAATAAAATTCTAGTAATTATGAGTATTTATTCTAAAATAAAATGTTTGTAATGAATTTTGCTCCAATAGTTACTACTTCGCTTGATTCTTTACTAAGAACTCGAATCTTGGGATTCGACGAGAGCTGCAAAAGGTAATAGTTTTCATTATCTTCCAAACGTTAAAGTCAGAATTTGTTTAAATCCAGTATTAATAGTTTTCATTTTGAAAAACCGTTACCTCCTGCCATTTACTTACTATTTATAGAAGTTAGGTTAGCGACAGTTCCGTTTGGTTCATAGATTAGAACCATGTGATTATAATTATTTTTTATTTACGTGTATTTTTTGTGAGAAAAAATACTGTAGCGAATCATGAATCATGATTCGAATCAGGGAACGAATCCCTCTACCAAAAATCCTAAAAATCTTGTTTGCTCATATTAAATTAATCAATCTCGGTACTTAAAAGTGTTCAAATTAGTTTGATGAATTTGAAAGAAAAAATATATACATATTATTATTATTATTATTATTATTATTATTGTATTATTATTATTATTGTATTATTAGTACTACTACTACTTTGAAATTTGGGGAAAAATTAGGGGAGTTTAACACAAGGCATATGATGCTTTTAATGATGAAAATATTGGTATATATACAAAAATTGGTAGAAATACTCAAAAAAAAAGAATGGTAAATGTGTTAATATGATAACAAAAAACATAAATTATGATATTGATTTCAAATATAGCATTTGTTTAATTCCGCTCCAATCGTACTTCACTTGATTTTTTACTGAGAACTCGAACGTAGCTGCAAAGGATAAATTTCTTGAATGCTAAAGTCACAATTTATCCAAATCAGATGTTATGTTATAGGCATTTTGTTGCCTCTATAGGTTATAGGCATTCAAGAAATCAGATGTTAGGTTATAGGCATCCAAATCAGATGCTATAGTCCTCATATTAAAATTCGTTGCCTCTCGCCATCAACCTACTATAGGCATTTAGTTGGCGGGAAAATTCTAATTTAATTTAAGAGACGTTTAGTTTATGGATTAAAATCATATGATTAGAACTATTTTCAATTTATGTGTATTTTTTATGAGAAAAAATACTGTAACGAACCATAAACTATAATTCAAATTATGGTTTGAATCCTCAAACCAAACATCCCCTTAATCTCATTTATCTATATTAGCTTAATCAATCTCGAGCTTTACAAATGTTGTGGTCAGTGACACTCGCCATTGTCAATATTTTTACTAATTTTTTTCTGAAATTTTTTGGTAAGCGATCTCTTATTTTGTGAGAATCTTTTCAAAAAAAAAAAAAAGGTCATTTACTCCAAAAAAAGAAAATCGATACCCTTAGGAGGGAGTCAAGCATTCAACAACAGTAAGCTAATTATAATTAACTAGTACACTATTATTTCAATTACAATATCATCCTCTTTGAATGCAATAATCGTTAAAGTAAACTCACAGACATTCATGCACTTTCACCTCAATAATCCGGGATTTTGTTTGCTTTGACCAGCTAAGTTTCAAAAGACTCGGAATCCTCGAGCTCTAATCACAGCCGGTCTATTCTCCGGGGAATACAATAATAACTGTTAGTCCAAATCAGAGTCTAAACTCATCAACTTCCTCTATGAAACAAGACCTGTCACTACGAGAAGAATTCCATACATTAAGTTCCCTATGACTGTCTTCTGGTAACATATCTTCCAGCCTTCTAGGCCTCTAGCTATTTTCATACTGAATCACTCATCGAGATTTACCGGTAGCCCCTTCCTCTCCCGCGGCCGCCCCATCCCCTGCCTCTGCCCCTTATCCCGCCTCTCCCGCCGTGAGATAAACCTTCGAATGCTCTGTTAATGAGCTGATTTTGAAAACCACCACCACCACGGCCCTTTTTCGAAGCGGCATTGCCTGATCCATTTGCAGCAGTAGCAGGCCGTTTACCACTGCACAAACAGTTGAAACAAAAATAAGAACAGATTTATTTCTTGCTTCTAAAGTTAAGCGTGCATACTTTCCTGCAAGATCTAAAAGCAAAAACATGCAAATTAATTCCCTACACTTGTACAACAATAAGAAAAAGTTACACACGATATGCTAATGCTCAGCCATAAAGACGAATAATTAGAACGGGGGCTTAAACAAAGACTGCATAGAGTGGTTAGTAATGATGAATGCGAAGAAAGAATTAATAATCAATCGATAATCCATTCTGGAAAGATGAAAGTAATGATCAGGCAGATCTCTCCTACCCAACAGTAGCAGTCGCGGAAGACACTGCAGGTTTTGTTGCTTCTTTCCATGATAAGTTGATGCTCTTATCTCCAATAAATGCAGGTGTTTTCCCATGCAATGGCTGAACCATCAGAGATTATAAACAGGTTAATTTTGATAGATCATGCATAAATGAAAATGGATTCAAAGATCAACAATTAGTCATTCCCTTAACCTTTGTCATTGCTAAAATGTTGTTACAGGTTCGCAATCCAGTTGTTGTATTCTGCTTCTGAGTTTTCTACACGTCATAAGAACATGGCTTTAGTATACTACTAAAGTGGGAAGAAAAATGTTTGACAGTTGAAACTACAAAAAAGAATGGAAGCTTCCTTGAAAACTCACAACGGTACCCTTGGCTTCATCAGTTTTGGCTGCTGCCATCGCTTTATTGTGTTCTGCCATTCCCTGGGTTAACTTTTTCATGGTAGCCCTAGTTAGCTCCTCCACATTAGTCAGCCTGAACCATAACAATTAAACTATGAGTTCCTTAAAATAAATAATGAAAAAAACAGCTGGGTTCATATTAGTGAAAATACTTGATGAGAAAAAAAGGAAAATGAATAAAAGAGCTTCACTATAGAACACACATGATGAATGAACCATAACATAATGAGGTTTAAGCCATACTGTACTGCCTCATGATGTCTAACCAACAAACATGGTAAAAAACAAAAACAAAAAAATGATTTAGCGGAGAAGATTATAATAGTTAATGATTTATAATAGTTAATGGAGAAGATTAGTACTGGCGCCTTGGGAAGTACCCTGAACAAATGATTTAGCGGCATGTATCATTTGATTGCATGTTTCAAGATGAGACAACAGTAGCGTATAGCACCTTACACCGAGACAAAGTTTTCCACTTCCAAAACCCTATTGCCTCTACCCAAAGCAACAGCAGTTTTGACTTCCTAAGTTTGAGAATGGTCAAAAGTCTTTTTCAAAATTTCCACCCAAGGTGTCCTAAGAAAATGAATTCGTAAAAGGCGGAATAATATCCTCTCTTTGGGAAATAGAGCAGGAACAGATTGAAGTATTCCCCCATACTTGCAAATAGTAACAGCAATTAAATATTAAACCACAATGCAGGACAGAGAATCATTAATTTCATCAAAGAAATTTTTATTCGTGGGTTACAAGAAAGGAGGAAATTCTTTGTCATCACGATAGACCTTACTGACACTAATGCAGGTGGAATTTAATGCAAAGTCGTTGATATTATTCAAAAACACTTTACTACCTAGATAGCATCTCCCAATTCAAAAAATATACACAATTCCATTTTTTTAAACAAAAAACGTGTATATATAAACAATCACCTTTCAGTGAAGTCCTTGTATTGCTCAGAGAAGTCCTCCCCAAGCCTATCTGATGGTTGGCCCGTTACTATTTTGTAACCACATAAACTGTTTGTAGCATTGGGAACCTATCCAAGAAAGTAGAGTAAGTGAGCTTTGCACAACAGCGATCAAATGCTAGTAAATTGACAAAGCAAATTAATAGGAAATCAGCAACCTTGTGAGCAAGATGGTGAAACGAGTACAACAAGCACTCAACATAAGTGAAGTTCATCTCCTCTCCTGTCTTCCTCCGAGGCATGTAATTCTGAAAGAAGGGGAAGATAAGCATAAAAATGTATTCACACTCATGATTACACAATAAACTACAGAAAATCTCAGGATAGTTTTCTTATTTGAGCAAGAGTTTGCAAAGGGACAACACCGAGCCATCAATTGCACTTGATAAGGTCATAAACATATCGATGTGACTTATAAATGTTCTTTCATTTAAGCATTCAATCAAAATTATTGTCATTGAAACAAAGTACCATACCTTTAACAGTTGAACAATAGCAGGAAGAATCTGGCGTGAATCTTGTGGTGTTGTGTAAGGTGAAATCTCTGCAAGAGCTTTGAGCAAATCTAACTTCCGTTCCTCAGGTAACTGACAGCGAAAATGTAACAATACATTTCTTGAGTCTTGACTTAATTTTTCTCTCTCAAAAGAAAATTGAACCAGCCAAATTTTAACAAGAATCTCCAGAACTTTACATACAGAAGAAGGCTCCAACTGGGTGACTAATAGTTTAGGAAGTTCTGAATGAAATAAAAAAATTTCACCAAACTTTTGCAGGTAGAAGTTCACCAAACTTTAGCAGGTAAAGTATTATTACCTTATCAAAGACAGGTATTATGTGCTTGTTGAGATAGTTTAGGAACTTGCTACTTGATGCACCTCTCTGTGTCAGAAACATTACAAATAATAGAACGTTGTTAATTTAAAAAAAAAAAAAAAAAAAAAAAAAAAAAAAAAAAAAAAAAAAAAAAGTGTACAAGACAGAAACATAAGAAAAAGTGTACAAGACAGAGTCTATCACGCCAAACACATTCCATACCACAACAAATGGAAGGGCCATGTAGAGGCAAGATATCAATCTGTCAATATGGTCTGAATCTGAAACCTGCATTGCAACCATTCTAATAAACTTGAAAAAGAGGACCAAAACAGCAGTAAGCAAAATCACACTTATTAGTTATTATACAGAAACCTGATGCTATAAAAAGAAATCACAATACGCAATATGCATATGAGCATACATAAAACTTAATCGCACTAGTATATTTATTTAGCAAGAAAGAGATGTTAACTTCCAGTTGCTAAAGAACTTCAACCAACAAGACGAGATTGAAATACAAAAAGGCAAAAAACACCTATAAGTATGAATTTTTTAACTTATGGATTTCAGATGGTAAGTGGTGTTCAAGTCTTAGTAGCAAAACTTACCTCCTAACTTAAGGTGTTAATTACTAATTCTAACTACACCATATAAAGCTGTTAGAATGAATCTTAAATCTTTGGATCCAGATCCTAAGAGCAGTACAAGGTGCAGGTTGATTTGTTTAATTGCGCTACCCTTATCTCAAAAGACTGGGAAAATAACTCACATTGAATTGTGCATCTAAATCGGCTTGACCTTCAATAATTCCAATAAGTTCTTTCATTCGTTCTGGAGCAGCCTTCTCTCCAAATATGCTCAAACTTTTTAAGAAGTCTATGAACATTCTAAATTCTGCTCCAGTTACATCTTCTAAACTCTGCAATTGAACTCAGGTTAGTCCTGTAACTTTTAAAAAACAATAAAGTAAACATTGACGATTCAGAACCTAGATGCATATAGAACTTGAAAATGCAGATACAAGAACATGCCTTTTTAATCAAATCAGTAATATGCCTCTCCATTTCCTCCTTAGGCTTCAACAGTTCTCCTTTAATAGGAAATACCTGCAAATAGATCACTCATTCACTTAGTCTCCAATTGAAGTTTAAAAGATCATGGTACCCATTGCAACAACCAACATAGGACATGGTCTTGATACCTTATCTCTTATAAAGCTTAACACTTTCTCCCGGATAAATTCATCTGTGCTTGGCTCATCAACACTTCCAATGTGCTTAAATAAGGCTGTCAAAGAAGCTACACGAACAAGATGGTAATTAAGAACATTGCATAAAAGAAGGTAAAGCTACTGACTGATATCAAAAGGAAAAACAAAACCCCATAATATATGCTACTGTCGTCATTGTTCTTAGAAATCAGAAAACTAACTAAAAAATAGTAATCCTAGAAGATTTTTGGAACTGACAGGAATTGGAGTTACTGATGCACTGATCCAACAATATTCAGTAGAACAGTTAAAATCTCTAATTTCTTTCCCTTTTTCTTTAAGATGCCATCACTATCACACAAAACAACGCGG
>NW_010362919.1:231937-283200 GCF_000414095.1 Morus notabilis
GGGGATAAAACCATATCAACTTGGGCGCAACTAAAAAGAATTTAGGAGCCCATATGATGAATTTAAAGGATAAAGCGAAGTAAACAAGATTGATAGATAGAAACAGAAAGCATGTTAATTCTAATACGTTTAAACAAGAGATATAAAGAATTCTAATACATTTAAACAAGAGATATAAAGATATCACTTGTAGGAGACAAAATAAAAAGACATTCTTTAAAATTTCCTCTCACAATTTGGTGACAGAAATTTCACTGGACACAATCCAAAGTAAGTAATATGGAGTATTTTCCGCCAAGCAAGGTATATATAATTAAGTTATGGAATGTCTATGGTCGCATTGCTTTATATCTCAAAAAACAAAATTTACATCAGACTTCCCAATGATAAAACGGGGTCAGATTCTCAGACGATTCAAACACAGCAAACATTACCTTTCACATCCTGCCTTAAAAGAGCCATGAGAGCTTTATGGACCGCATCACGCTCGACAAATTCCTCTACATCACCATAATCAACGGCCAAAATCATATTTATACACCCAAAAACAAAAGGGCATAAAAAGGACAGCAGCAGTTATGAACTCACAAAACCACAATCCAAAAGAACAATACTTTACCCGCTGCAAGCAATTGCACGAGAATGTCCACAATCTTGGCAATATGTTCCGGCGTGTCCTTGCAGAAAAGGGGAAGCCCCCGAATCGCTTGAACCCGAACCTGTATTGAACAACACGAAATTTGACATAATGACGAGACCCCATATACAATGTCCCAACAAATTCATTTCCTGGTTCTAAAGTTTGATGACTTTTCGCACATTTGTACCAGAAATTACGAAATACGACGTTGAAATCCTACTGTATCGCAAAAAACTAAACATAAGCATGATTAAACAAGAAAAACTGACCCCAAGCTCTTCTTCCTCGATCAAATCAAGATGAGTATCGATGGCGGGACCGGAAAGGTCAGGGAAGAACTTGAAAAACCTAGGGATGAGCTGGGCAGCCAATTGCTTGGCCTTGATGCTCGTCTTGGCCGCATCAATAATCCCCTGGTAGTCCTTCACATTCTGCAATGAGAAATAAAAACACAAAAAAAAAAATAAACAAACCCTAAGTTTTGCGCAATAAAATCAATTGGAAGAAAAAGCCATGGAAGTTGAGGAATTATGAGCAAAAAACCTGGGACTTGTCCTTGGATTCGTTGAGACGCTCGCCGAACTCGTAGAGCTTCTCGATGTGGGCGGCCTCGTCGGAGGGATCGGCCATGGGAGCTTCTTCTTCTTCCTCTGATGCTGAGCGAAAATTGAAGATAACAAAAATGAGAATCTTACACAAATACACATTTTTTTTCTTTTTTATGGAATGGAATTGAATAGTGCGATGTAGAGTTTCCGGGAAAATAGGGATTGTGAAGAGTAAGGCTTCTACTTACTGGGTCTATGTGAGAGAGGAAGCGACTGAGTGAGGAATACACGAGTCTGAGTATGGAGCTTTTAGAGAGAGAAAAAGGATGAGAGAGAGAGAGAGAGAGAGAGAGAGAGGAGAGAGAGAGAGAGAGAGAGAGGAGAGAGAGCTGAACGAGGGTTTTGGTTTTGGTGACGAAACAGAGAAAGAGCAGCGTCTCCCTTCGCTTCCCGTCGAGGTAACCATTATCATCAATTTGATAAGAAAACGACGTCGTTTAATACCGGCAAAAGCCTGCTGTTATTTGACCTTTTTAGGATTAGCAAAAAAATAAGAGACCTTTTTTGAAATGTCGTTTAAGTTACATAATACGCCGTTTTTTTTTTTTAGGGGTATGTATTTTAAGACTTAGGAGACGATTGGTTCATATATTAGAATCATGTGATTAAAATTATTTTTAATTTATGTATATTTTTTATAAGAGAAAATATTGTAGTGAATCACGAATCATGATTCGAATCAGGGAACGAATCTAGGTACTAAACATCCCCTTAAACTCTAGTTTTTGTCATATATTGTTAGTAAAGCACGATTTGTCGTTTGTATTAAAGTTTGCGGTCGTTCAAGTGAAAACACAAGATGTCGTTTCTCCTCTTCTGTTGTTTGATACTAAAACTTGTTTAAATTTTAGCTCATGCTTTCCCTTCTGTGAGTTAGATTAGCTCGTAATTTCACATAGGGCCGGTAATATGGGTCATGACACAACAACATTACTCGAAAATGATACGAATTTCACGGATTAGGGTTGAGAAAAAAGAGGTTCAGATTAGAATTGGGTCGACCTGAAATTACATGAAAAACACAAGTCAATTTCGGGTTAGACCTGCCTAACTCGAATATGATACGAAACTCATCAAAAACTAAAAAATACATATTTTTTTCATTACATATTTTTTTTATTATGAACTTGTAATATCATGATAGTTATACTCAAAATTTTATACTATTATTTACTTAATTTCAATGGATGTTATTATATTTTAGTGTGTTATGAATTTTAAGTTATTTCTAATATGTAAAAAACTAAATAAAAGTATACAATTTTCATGTCAATTTTGAGTTCACGGGTCAATTTCGTGTCACGGGTCATTTCGTGTCGTGCCATGTCAACTCATAAAGTGGTCGTGTCGTGTTTGTATTGCGGTTTTTAAAAAATTTTGTATCACATGTCGTGTTCGAGTTGACTGTAAATTTCAAACAAAAATGATCAAAATAAGATAAAAACACAACACGTAACACAAATTGCCATCCCTAATTTCGCATACTTGCAATTTCAAGGCTCACACTTAAAGACAACCATATTCGCTTACTCCATTGCCTACCAAGAATACTGTCGTTTAAGATTGAAAGCAACACAACATTGTCGTTTAAGTGAAAACAATACGTCGTTTGCTGTTTTACGTTGTAATTTAAGTGAAAACAATACGTCGTTTGCTGTTTTACGTTGTAGTTAAGTAAAACGACTTGTATTTGCAAAAAAAAAAAAAAGAAAAAAAAATTAAAACGACATGTAGCTAGTTGTTCAGACAATCACAATGACCATAAAAGAAATTTTTATCTTTTTCTCAAAAATATTTGTTATCCTTTTATCTAAGTAAGCCAATAGATTTTTCTTTTTCAAGATCAAGATACAAGAAAACGAAAAAAAAAAAAAAAAAGAAATTGCAAAAGTTAAAGCTAACTGAAATACTTGGGTTTCAATAGAAATAACAAATCCAAATACATAAACAAAACAAAAAGATCAATGCATTCTTCAATATCAAATAGCAAATTGACTATAATTCTTATTTGCAGCAAAAAAGAAAATAAATAAATAAAAATCATAGAACGGGCATTTCAAGTGCTCGCAGGACATCCTTGAACTCAAACTCACGAGTTTCCTTGTTGAATCTTTCGACCAACTTGTACCTCGCATCGTTTAAGTAAAAAGATTGAGCTGTCTCAAGAAGCCATTTCGCCTCCGAGTCCGTGAGCTTGCTGGTGAACACCACGTCGCCTCGGATAAGCGCAATGTCCTTGGTTTCTGCAAACTCTTTGTAGTATGCTATGGTGAAGTAGGGAGACGCTTGAGTTCCCCTAGCCTTGTAATCTTCAAGACCAGTGATAAGCATGTGTGGCATCTGCACTGTAACAAAGGTTTGAGTGAAGAGTTTTAGTGAATATAAAAACTATGGTACTCCTCAAACTAAAAGTTTGTTTTGTTTCCACCATCTTGTTTCACTCAATCTTGACATCTTGTGCAGATAAAGTCTCAAGGTTTATATGGTGCAAGTTTAATAGAACTTAACCGGGACCAAGAATTCTTACGGTTTTAGTTTTTTTTGGGGATAGGTGCTGGGGTAGGTGCCGACCTAAATGGGATGTGCCTCCAATTCCTTGATGCTAATCGCCTCTTTTTCTCAGTTTATTAAAAAGAAAAAAGCTTAATAAATTTAAACAGGACAGAAGAAAAAAAAAACCTGATTAGATTTATTGCAAACCAAGCCATTCCATTAGAATTTGGAAGCCATGAATGTGCTTTAGCCTTTGGCTATGTTTGGTAAGAGGGAAAGTAAATAAGGAAAGAAAGGCATATAACCTAGATGAGGAAAATAGAGAGAAAGGAAGGACCTTTTGTGTTTGTTATGGACTTCCTCTGATTAAAATTGGGTTGTTGGAAGGATTTGAAATCCCTCACTCAGTCCAATCCATCCTCTTTTCTCTCCTACCAAACAACCATGAGTCCCAAAATCCTTCCATTAATCCCGTCACTCCTTTGCTTCACTAAACGTCTTGACAAATTAATTACCCCTAATAGTTCTTAAATATAGTATATCTTAAACCATGGCCTAGTGTTTTGTTTATCAACAAGACAATCTAAAAGAACCCTCAAAGCTTATGTATAATCTATAATATCCCAGTATAACGCTTTATATGAATGCTAGAAGCCAGTGATTAAAGACCAACCTTGAACAAACATTGTCGTATAACCACTTCCTCTCCACAAAGGGATGACAAAATACCGGCTGCAGATGAATGGAACTTTAGAAAATAAATTAGGAATTGAGCTATGTAAATAACCCAACGTGATGGACAATAATTACCAATCTGCTGCTCTTTGCTCCAACAGGTGAAAAAGTTTTGCTTTCATGGATGCTCCGATATGGCCTCGTCCCAAGTGATACTGAAAACCTCACAATTGAGTACTTAGTAACAGGTGAGATAAAAGAAATTAATTCATCACCAACAATAACATTCCATGGAGTAAGACTGCCTTCAAACATGCCAACATGGCCGTTTAAGACGCCTATTCAAAAGCAGTCACACAATAAGGTTTTGCATATTGGCCTGTGGAGTGAGAAAGGCCCACAGCTTCCAGCCTTCCACATTCATTTGCCAATAATAGGAAAAGCAGTGTTAATCCTATCACATCGTAAGGAAAATTTGGTTCTTCATAGCTAATATAAATTGGAGAGAAAAGTTCAGAATTTGGCCTCAAGCAGCATTAAGATAAGACTAAATCACTTAAACCGACTCATAAAACCATTATAAGACGAAAAATCAGGGAGTATTATTAGCTAAACTACTAGCAAAAACTGCATTTCTTAGCTCATATTCCATCCAGATTTTACAGGACAAAGAGGTTAATTGTAGCGGCCATAGCTCAAACATGATCTAATGAATCTTGCTGAAGCAGTAACCATTTTGCAAACATAGTAGAAACATTAATATTCTTTTTCTTAATAGGAAACAGAACAAAAAACATCCATGTTAATTCATGATTAGTGAAAGGAGATGAAAGGATAAGCATGAGAAACTTCATGAATTATCTAAACAAGCACCGGGTTAAGCATACAAACTAAAGTCACCTCTTTTACCCAAGTCAGAAATGAAATTGAAAATAAACAAGGAAAGAAAAAAACTAAAATTAACACACTAATTCAAAGGGGAAAAAAATGCCAACCTCTCAGATTTGATCATGAAAATAACTGCATAAACCAAAAATCAAATTGAGAGAAAACTAATGACACAGATAAAAGCAATGAGTGCCCGAACTAAAAGTCTTAAAGTGAAAAGATTTAAGGCATTACGTCATCCCAAATTGAAGCGATGTCCTCAGCCGAACGATCCTTGACTCTCTCAATATCCATGATCGAATCCAACGGCTTAGGCTGCAAGGGCGTGAACCCAGTCGCGAATCTCGACGTTCTAAAGAACCCAAGCGAACCCCATTTCACAAATTCACCGGGAATTGATTTTTCTGCGACATGTTGAAGGTCCTGCCGTGCGGACAAAGTGACGGTAAAAGAGTGTTTAGCGGCGGCAGCTGAAGCATTTGCGAGGAGGCTTGACGCCGATGAGGCTACGATCCTTGAAACTCTTCGCATTGTAGTACGCAAAACAATAAGATGAGGAACGAAAATCTGAGAATAAACGTGAGAATTCACGACTAGTTTGCTTCGACAAAAATAGGTGATTTGAGTTCACTCTCTATTGAAGACTTTTATCGAACAGGTGGTGAGTGCTGGTTTTAAGGAAACATAACTACGTGTACTGAGGAAAACAAAACGCCTGAGAAAAGGCTCAAGAGAAAAAAAAAAAAAAAAAAAAAAAAAAAAAAAAAAAAAAAGAAAAACAAGAAGGTAACAAAAGATCGTCGTCAGTTCATCTTCCTGGGATTAAGATAATGGAGGGAGAGATGTAACTTTAACGTTTGGCTCACGGCTTATGCCCCTCTTTCTACCGCTACCTTACGTACGGACAAATAGAGGTGTGGAGTTAAAAAAGCTTTTTAAATTATTAGATCTCATTTATTTTATTAATTTAAATTTAAATTTTAAATTTTATTACAGTAAAAAATTTTCATAAATAATCACATTTAATTTTTTTATTATAATAAAAAATTCTCACATAAAATCACATCTTAACTCAAATTAAAAATTAAAATAAGCGAACTAAACGGACCCCTTATAAAAAAAATATTTACACAGTTATTATTTAATTTGAATAGTTTTAAAATTTATTATTTACTTAAATTAATTTCATAAATTTATTATTTACTAAAATTTGTTTAAAAAAATTCCTTTTGATGTTTGGCTTATAAACATTGACAATAATAATGATTAAGAATAAATAATAAAAATTAAAGAGTAAGAATGCATACTCATAATACTTTAAGTGCGAGTTTAACAATTTTTTATACATTTTTAATACGTTATAAAACATACGGCTGACCTAGTCCGCAAATAGAACCCGCCAGACTAAGCAAAAATCAGGTAAATGTATTTTTTTTTAACCACTTTTTTTAATAAATAACCGAACTTTTTATTTTTTAAACAAATGGCGATCTTTTTTATTTTAGCAAAATGACCATTTTTTCTAATAGTCAAATTTGGATTGACTGATTTATTATAATAATATACTAAGGATGTATTATTAATAAACATATAATTTATTAATTGAAATTAATTAATTACTAATTTATTTCTATTAATTATTAAATGATATTGATTAATAATGAAAAATTATCAAGTTAATCATTGATTGACCCTAAATCAATCAGTAATAAACTGATCAATTAATAATTAATTACTAAGTTAATCGTGATTGACTACTAAATTAATAGAAAAACAGGCATTTTGTTATAGGAAAAAAAAAAAAAAAAAAAAGAAATCCTTCAAAACGGGCCGGATAACTAATGTCGGGCTCTATTCCGAGGTGGGTCGGGCCGTTCATTTTTCTCGTTTGGGCCACATGGACCGGGCTGGGCCCATGTTTGACAACACTGCAACTGAGAGACAACTACGTGAGACGTTGGCTAGACTAGCGGACTTAGCTGAGCTAAAACACAAGCCATACGACATTTGGTCAGTGGTGGTTTCTTTCTTGTACAGATCCAACACAGCATGCATTTCCAGTACCTTATGCTGGATCCTCAAAATCCTGTTAATTGTCATTTTAGGTTCTCTGAAGTGCCCCATGTTTCATAAAAATCAATTTGAGGAACCTTTTTCTTGGTGGTCTAATAAAATTCTCTAGAACCAATGACTTTTTTTTTTTCCTTTTTTTTTTTTTTTCTGTATCGAAGTTATTTAGAAGGAAAAGCGGTACATATAACTTTTTTCACAAACATTCTAATTTCCGAAAACAGTTACGTGGCTTGCTTATTTCGATGCTGTGAATGCTAGTTGAGCAGAAAGTATATTCGGCGTATGAAAGGAGGTTCTGCTTTGGATAGCTTAACTGAACTGTTTGGAATGATGATAAAGCTGCTGACACTTAGCAGAATCTAGAGACCAGAAGATTAACATCGGACAAGAAAGAAAGTTTCATGAGCTTTGATAATTGACAGCGAGTTTTTACAAAAAAAAAAATATATATATATATATATATATACATATATATTAGTATTTTTTTAGTCCTCAGAATTATATAAAAAATAATCTATTATACATATTTTTTAATTTAATGTAATTTTAATTAGGTATAAGAAAGAAATAGGCCAATAGTTTACATAAGTTAATAAATAGGTTAAATTATTGTTTTCGTCCATAATTTGTCTGGTTATGAACCATAACTTGACAAGTTATTGTCCATAAATCACGATTTTTTATCCATAACTTGCCTGGTTATGAACCATAACTTGACAAGTTTATCAATAATTTATCTAACTATGAACCATAACTTGACAAGTTTTGGCATATTAATTTTTATAACTAAAAATTAACTTATATACTTCTTTAAGCTTTTCATATTGACATATTTTTTACTATTTTCTCAGATATAATAGTTAAAAACTAATTCTAATAGGCCAACTTACTAAAAAAGATCATTGATTGATATCGTCTAAAAAAATTTTAAGTCTTATTTAATTCATTAATTTAAAATTTTAATTTAAATTAAAGAACCTTTAATTATAATAAAAAAATTAGATGAAATTTTTTATAAAAAAATTTAATTATAATAAATTTAAAATTTAAAATTTAAATATAAATATGTAAATAAACGAACCCTCAAGCCTTAATTTGATCTTTGTGTCTTTCACGTGAAAGCCATGTTCGAACTATGACATTTCCGTACGTGGCAATAATTCGTCAAATAGTGGTAACTGAAAATATCTTCAACGAATTAGAAGAGAATTAAAAGCGAGATGTAATTATTATCACATTTGAAGAATCATCACTAAAATTTAATGTGAAATCAATATCATGTATATAATGTTATTTTTTTTGTTTTGTAATTTATTTAAATCGATCTATTTTTATTAAGACAGTTATGATTAAGACGTTAATAATAGATAGATAACTATTATATTATAAATGGGTCGTTTTGCACTTTTCTTGTGTTATTTTCACTTTTCAGTGTCTTTTTCCATGAGTTAGGAAGGAATCTCCTGAAGCCTACAAAAGAAAGAGGTAATGCATTTGAAGTTTAGGACTTCGCTCTGCTCGTGAATTTAAATTTTTAATTTAAATTAAAATGTGATTTTATATGAAAATTTTTTATTGTAATAAAAAAAATTAAAATTATAATAAAATTAAAATTAAAAATTTAAATTAATAAAATAAATGAGGTTTAGATGTCATTTCGCAGCAAAACTTCTAAGATGATGATGTTTTGAATGATAACACTGAAGTCGAGTAACAACAATAACTAGTTTATTTCTTTAAGCCCTACTTTTCTACATTGCTGACTCTTTCAACTTTATGTTATGCGTAGATATAAAAGGGAAAGCCAGAGAGAGAGAGAGAAGTAGAGTCAGAGAAAGTTGTGCCTTGGGGATTGAGGAAGCTGCTATCGTCTTGTTCAATAAGTACACAGCTTCTCTATTTTTTACTCCTTTCTAGGCTCTACCTGAATACCATGATGGGCGATCTCAGACACCCACTGCCACTTTGCTCCCCATTTTAACCTGCCCAGTCTGAGAGTACATGTAATCGATTTTACACTCGAGATCTAAAAGTTTTTCTTCTTCTTCTTTTTTTTTTCCTTTTTTTTTTTTTTTTTTTTTTTGGGTATTCTTTGGTAGGGCATCCTTGTAAATAGAGGTGGCAATTTGTATTAATGGGTCATATTCATATCAACTCGTTTATTAATCGTATTAAAAAAAATCAAAATAAGACATGTTTATTAAACGTGTTAAAAATGACAACTTAAAAATGACTCATTTATTAATCACATTAATCGTGTCAACTCGTATAATTCGTTTAAATTAATATATTGAATAAATAACTAATATAATAATAACTTATTTAACACAGTCAAAACATGTTTAACATACTTATTGATAAATTTATCTTTTTCTTTAAAAAAAATAAATGAATTTTACCTATAAATATTAAAATTCACATTATTTGTATTTAATATGTCACATAAACTTTCATGTTATGTCACATATCATTAGATTGCATATGACACATATAGTTAATCGTGTCAATTCGTGTTACTTCATGTTAGGAGGTCAACCATAACGCAACCAATTTATTAATCGTATTAATTGTGTCGACCTGATTATGACACAAACTCATTTATAATAAACTTAAACCCGTTAACTTTGTGCGAGTTTCGAGTCGTGTCGTTCTGTCACTATCCGGAATACCAACCCTACTTATGAAGCCATTAATCATGAGCGACCTTAAGATTTAAATCAAACGGTTCGTATTACGTGAGACTGGATATTATGAAAAGATTCTTTATCGATATGGTAACACATGCTTCATAAACACCATCTAATTTAAATGGTATGATTGAGGTCAATACTGTTATTGTAGGGTGCTCACAAGGTAAAATTCTCGTTTCTTTTTTCTTTTTTTCGTTTGATTGAAAGTTTAAACAAACATAAAGTAGACATAGCCTAGGTGAATGTTTAATAGGAATAAAAGTGTCAATCATGTCATTCACGAGACTATGGTCTTAAAATTGTCTATTATTGACATTTATTTCATATGGAACATATATATAACACTATTAGACTGCTTAGATGCTATATTGGTACTTATTATTTCATGATCTGTTTTAATCCTTCAAAAGAAAAGAAAAAAAAATATTGCTTAAGCTAGCTAACAGCTATATTAACAAATCAATTTTGTCTATTAGCAAAAAATTGGAGACCAGTTTTTCTTATTTTCCCACAGTAAAAGAAGAGAATTCTTTACGTCATACTCATACCAAGTGATAAATGTGTGCATAAAGCTCTCTTTTTTTTTTCTTTT
The DNA here is from genome assembly GCF_000414095.1 of Morus notabilis. Lineage (NCBI taxonomy): Eukaryota > Viridiplantae > Streptophyta > Magnoliopsida > Rosales > Moraceae > Morus > Morus notabilis. The sequence goes on from NW_010362919.1 coordinate 242,597, forward strand.
TTTTTCTTTTTTTTTTGTTCTGAGAGAAGCTCGTGTATTTATGTATAATTTCTCCTCGATACAAAAGATCTCAACTTCATAAACTCCTAGGAAAAAACCCTGTAAAATCTCTGAAAAGTAGCAAGGGTGAAAGAATCTTTCCATTTCCAAGCCCAAGAAATCATGTTTAATTATGTACATGGATGCACTAGCCCCACTAGAAAAACCAGGCTTTGAAAATCTGCCCAACAAAAGGGGAAAACAGACAAAAAATTTCTCTTAGATCTCGTTCATTTCACCGATTTATTTTTATTAGAAAACGGACAAAAAATTTCTCTTAGGTCTCGTTCATTTCACCGATTTAAGTTTTCAGTTTTAGGTTTCTACAATAAAAAACTCTCAAAAAATGTCACATCAGACTTTTTTGCTACAGTGAAAAACTCTCAAAAAATGTCATATCTCAACTCGAATTGAAAACTTAAATTCGCGAAGTGAACGAGGCTTTAATTTAGCCTTGACTTCTCCAAAAATTAATCAATCAATATTTTTTTTTTGAATCTACAATCACTTTATTTATGTGTTTAGTATTTAAGCGTCCGTTTAAAAGATATACTTAAATTATAATTTAAATTTATTGGTGAAAATTTTATAAGAAAAAAAAGTTTAAAATTTAAACTCATTATGAAATAAAAAACATTATAACAGAATTAGAATTTGAGTTTAAATATAACTTTTAAACAACCTTTAAATCTGAATCACTGTTAATCAAACCTTTCCACTTTAATTATGATTGCTTTCTTTTCTTCTCTTTTTCAGGTCCCATAAATCTTAGGCCGTAACAACTATAGCTATAGGGAATGAAAAGAGTGAAAAGATGGTCCACAAAACTTTTAATATACTCACAACAAAAGGCTTGTCCTCACTTAAGACAGAAAACAGACCTGAAAAGGGGCAAGTGAAAAAAGCTATTTCTCTTAGACAGTAGTAAATGAATGAAAGCAAATGGGGCCTCAGGCAAAAGAAAGAGAGGATTAATTTTATAAAATCTCCCCTCATTTGCACATGCTCTGCATTTAAGTACTTAGTAGGCCATTGGGTGGTTTAGTGGGGCTCCTCTACCCACCGTCACCACGTCAGCTTCTTTTATATATTCTACAGATGCTCTTGAGATTGTTTTTTTTTTTTTTTTTTTTTTTTATGTTTTTTTTTGCGCTAAAGATGATCTTGAGAGTTATATGCTGGCCTGCTTGTTTTTGCCCCTAATCTCTTTGTAAATTTTCCAATTGCCACTAGACACAAAGACAATTTTATTAAAGTACAAAAATTACCAATTTTTCACCACTAAAAATTAAAAAAATTGTCATGTAAAACATTAATGATACATAACATTGCCCAAATGGCTATTATTTGGCAAAGTTGTTGTTTTAAGGAGACATGGTTATTTATTAAAATGGCTGATTAATATGTTGAGTTGGCCCCATTATGTGTTCAATCAACAATGATTGGTGGACTGGATAATTAATTATTATAACTTCATAAACCCGTGAATGCTTGTCAACAAACAATATGATGTTTAAAGCATCTAGAACCCAAGTTTCTATTCAATTAATAAAAAAAATTTCCTTTGACACAAATACCCATAACCATTTACATAAACAAAACTTTTAAAAGCTCTTCAACAAGCAATGCAAAACCACCAAATGTTATGTAATTTTGAGTACATCAAAGGGGTCTTTCATTGAAATACTATTTCTTAAATTGACCCTTCTGGTTTTTCCCATCCCGCAAGGCTTCACGGGTCTTGATTCTCTGCCCTTTTTTCCTCTCTACGTGGCAATATATTCAGAGCTTCAAGTATAAATATTATAATTTTACTATTATTTTATTTTATATTCTCCTCCACTATAACTCCTTTGTCCAAACCTCTTACTCTGTCCAATAATCCAAACCATGTCTGTCCCATATAGTTTCTCCTCTTCTTCATCCTTCGTAGCCTTGTCCATTTACTCTCTTCTAATAATACTAGATAAAGCTGCATTTTGCTTAGCCAAACCAATCAAAACCGCTCGTCCAAACCGCCAATTCTCCGTTGATTACTACGCAAAGTCATGCCCTCAACTTGAGCAACTAGTCGCCTCTGTCACTGCCCAACAGTTCCAAGAAGCCCCCGTTTCTGGTCCAGCAACCATTCGCCTTTTCTTCCATGACTGCTTTGTAGAGGTTCTATATTTAACTACCAACTAACTAATATGCCACATTGCCCATTTACACTTTTCTCCCAAGAATGCTAAAAAAAAGTTTTTTTTTTGTTTTTTTGTTTTTTTTTTTGTTTTTGCATGGGGGTGAATGAAGGGCTGTGATGCATCCATATTGATAAAATCAAAGCCAGGGAGCAAAATGCTGGCAGAGAGAGATGCAGAGGATAACAAGGACTTGAGAGAGGAAGGATTTGAGACAATAAGGAAGGCCAAGGCTTTAGTGGAGAGCAAGTGCCCCGGTGTTGTCTCTTGTGCTGACATTCTTGCAATTGCAGCCAGAGATTATGTCCACTTGGTAACAAAAGTTCCTCAATTTTACACTCACACTTTCATCATCATCATCATCATCATTATTACTATTTTTGCCTTCAAACCCCTCTATTATTAGTTGAATTCATCATTTCTTCTCTCATGTGGTTTACATTCCATTTTTCATACCTTTCATTTGGTGGGGACTGGGCTGGGGTGGTTCCCACAAAGTTTTGGGTTTGAGCATGGCAAAATATATGGACAAAACTCATGACTCTGGGAGGGATTCATATGCCATGTGGAAAAGTACTACTTTTCTAAAATCATCCGGATACACCATCCTCCGTTCTCTTTAGTAAGGTCTTGGGTTCGAGCCAGTGTCTCCGTCATTGATGTATGCATAATTCACTTTGTCAGAAATTCCAATTTCACGTGTAAATGCACTACGTACCTTCACCCTCTATCCCTATAACCCTGACAAGTGAGAGAGAGAGATGGAGAGAACTTAAACATGGGTTTGTGCGTGTGTAATTGGATTGGAATTAGGATCAGAATGATAAAATTGATCTCTGCAGTGCAATGCCTGCTCTTGTTTTTATTAGTGGGAATCACTTAGCCAAGGTCCCCCAAAACATGTGTCCTTGATTAAAAGAATGAACCCTTTTTTTGGGAATTTTTTTTTTTTTTCTGTAATTGGAAAGTGATTATGAAGCCAATTGTGGGAGAAATTACTATTGTGTTTGCCAAAGTGGGGTTAGGAGTTAGGAGCGAATAGAATTTCAGCTGTTAATTAGTTACAGTGCTTTCAGGAAAAGTTGTTATCAGAGAGACAGGCTTTATACTGATAAGGAGTTAAAACAATGGACCTCAAAAGGTCTCCCATATTGCAAAAGATTTGGTCGAATTCTCGTCTGTCCTTATAATAAATGTTATTAATGTGTGAATAAAAAAGGACAAAACAAAAATTTTCTATACCGTTCAATTTTTTTTTTTTCAATCTGTAATATTTATGATGCTAAAGATGCTTCCAAAGTAGCAAGATTGGGAAGTCTTGTCTAATGTCTAGTCCCATCTTATACAATTCAAGTTAGCTAAACATCGTTTTCGAAGAGGACAAAAACATAGTTTGTCTTCAACTTGGTTATAATCTCTGACCATGACAATAATTATTCAATCTTCGTTTTGTCCAAAAATTAGCGAATAATCACATATAGAAGTCAGTAATAGTTGGAATTGCCATTTTTATAGCTACAGTATTTTGTTGGAGAAAATTACGCAGTATGTCGTCGAAATTTAACAAACTTTACATCCTAGTCTTCTGTTATCAGAGATGTCCGATCAATTCTGATGAATTAAGTGGTATTTGTGTTAAACTTATTGTCATTGAGTGGCATAAATGTAGAGATGACATCTTTTGACAACATTTTTGTATTTCTCTCCTATTGTTATTACATTAGTGTTGTTTTAACAAATGATTCTTAATTTAGGCAGGGGGTCCATACTATAAAGTGAAGAAGGGAAGGTGGGATGGGAAAGTATCAATGGCATCAAGAGTGAGCTCTAATATCCCACAAGCAAATTTCACAGTTGATCAACAACTCAAACTCTTCAATTCAAAGGGGCTTTCACTTGAAGACCTTGTTGTGCTCTCTGGTGCACATACGTTGGGCTTTGCCCATTGCCAACACTTTGTTAGCAGGCTCTATGATTTCCGGGGCTCCAAGCAGCCCGACCCGGCAATCGACCCGAAACTACTAAGGGCACTTAGAATGTACTGCCCCCATTATGGTGGAAATATAGATATAGTTGCGCCATTTGATGTCACCACCCCATTTTCCTTTGATCATGCCTATTACGGGAACTTGGAGAGCAAATTGGGCTTGTTAGCCTCGGACCAAGCCCTATTTTTGGACCCTCGTACTAAGCCCTTAGTTCAGAGTTTGGCAAAGGATAAGCAAAAATTCTTCCAAGCTTTTGCATTAGCCATGGAGAAAATGGGGTCAACAGGTGTAAAAAGGGGAAGGAAACATGGAGAGAAAAGGAAAGATTGTAGCATGCATATATGATTAATTACTTCTTTTCTCATTATTGTATTCTTTTCTTGTATCCATTTGATTGGCTTGGAGTCCTTTGATTTCAAGTTTGTTTTCTGTTTTCATATGAGGCATTAATGTGAATGTTTAGAGAGTTAAACCTTTAAAATAGCTTTGCTTGGCTAGTTGGCTGGATCATATTTTTTATATATTTGCAATTATTTCAAAACAATCTAATTATTTTCAATCAATAATTAAAGAAGATATTTCATCTTTAATTATAACAAGGGGAGATTCTGTGGTATTATGATACTAATGAAAAAGTGATAGAGCATGATTTGAACCGTTTAATATTTCAGGAGACTTTTTTGTTGTTTACGGTTTAGGATTTAGGTATATTCACACACTTATATAATGTACGTCATTATTAAAACAGAATATTGTAAATTCAATATCTCAGACTCTCAATACGAAATATATTTTTTGTACCATAGTATTTTTAATCTCACTTTGTATTTTGCTAATTTTTTTTTAACAAAAAAGACAATTTATGCCTGGATTTTTTTTTTCTTTTGTAATTTTCTCTTTGAACTTCTCATTTCATTTTTTTAAACGAAAAAGATACTTTATTTCTTTAAACGAGTTTACATAATCTGAACAAAGTCGTTTTTGTTCAAATATTAACGATAGTCATCGATTTGAGGAATTGTATAATTCTTTGTTTTTTTTTTTTGAAGTAAAGTCTCATTTCACAAGAACAAATTACTGATACATAACTAATTGCAAATGACCACTCATTACAAGAAAATTCGACCCTGACTATTGACTGGATCTATTAATAAAGAAGAATGAAACATAACAGATGAACACAAGTACTGAGACTTAATGGGGAAAAGCGTGCTTGGCACATGAAAATCGAGCACGACAAAACTCGTTTGAAAGAAACACTACAGTCGATGATTAAACCAGTTGACTGAGACCAAACCTAAAATAATGGGGGCATAAACAATACAACTTAGATACACATCTAGTCAGACATGTCCATCAACACTGTCAGTAAACAACTCAAACGAGTGAGACAAAACAACAAACTCAGAAGGTAGGGAAACCACCACATCCATTATTGGAAGTAACATAAGACTCATCGATGAAAATAATGTCGTTGTTACACACATACTAGATCTATAAAACAAAAAGAAGTAACTTTGGACACCGCCGTTGAACGCCTCAGGCAAAGGGGAGCAAGCGAAGGAATCGTTAAAAAAAGTAACCAGTTTCAAGAGACCCATAATTAAGAAGACCACAACCATGGGGAGAAAACCCTAAGAGATCTCAACCACCCAACTGTGAATGCCGGAAGGTGCAGCCCAAGCGTGAGGCTTTCAAGCTCCCTTCAATTTTCTATCCACCCAAACAGAAATGCCTCACATCTCACCACCACCACCACCATCGAAAAATGCATGAGGGGATGAGATGGAGGGCCAAACTCAAGCCTAGGAGCCTGGCGATGCGCTCAAAGGCGACGCCAGAGCTCCGGCCAATAATTGCACACCAAAGACGTTTAAGAGATAGAAAGAGGGGAAATGCATAATATTATTATGAAAAAATTCCTGGGGAAATGCATAATATTATTATGGAAAAATTCCTTGTATAATTCTTTATTAAAGTCAAGAGGTAATGGATCAGAATTAAAAGTATACAGACAACTTACTAAATTGTAAGTAGTTTAAGAGACAAAAATATTTTGGCCCCATTCATTTCATCGATTCGAATTTTGGTACAGTAAAAAATTATCAGAAACAGTCATATATAACTTTTTTATTACAGTAAAAAGTTATAATATAAAATCACATCTCAATTCGAATTAAAAACTCGAATCAGTGAGTTAAACGGACTTAAGAAAGCCCGTTCACTTCTTTGATTCGAATTTGTAATTTGAGTTGAAATGTGATTTTATGTGAGAGCTTTTTACTGTAGTAAAAAAATTAAATGTGGCTGTTTTTAAAAAAATTTTACTATAATAAAAATTAAATTCTAAACTCAAATCGTTAAAGTGAACGAGACCTTAAATAACTTCAAGAGTAATGACCACGGAATCTAAAGGTATGAGATAGGCTGACATGAGATCTGAATTCGAGAGGACACATGCTCGATTCCGTATGGTATACAAAAAGAAATAACCAAAATACTTATTTTGAGTTTGGGGAAAGAAACAAATACACTTTTCGCGTTTCTCTTATTTTGAGTTACTATTTCGGTCATTTTACTTATTCTTTTTTTCGTTGTCATTATATTTCCGTGATCTGTCGTTCTTCATTCTCATCAATCTTTATTTACATTTTATTGTCGTTCGTTTTGTGATTGTCGTTTCTCATTTTGTTGTCGTTTGCCATTTCGCTTTTACATAATCGTCGTTCCCATTATTGTCTTCATCTGCACGTTGTTGTCGTTCCATATTGTTCTTTTCACTTTGTTGTGGTTTTTTTGGCTTTGTTGTCGCCTATTTTCTTTCATTTTTATTGTCGTCTATCATATATATTGTCGTTTTTCAGGTCGTTTGTCGTCCGCTTCATTGTCGTCTACACATATCTCTTCGTCGTTTTACATGTGTATGGTAGCCTACTAGGTTGTTGGCTTGTGGCTCCTCACCAATTCCCAATTCCCAATTCCCAATTCCCATGATGGTGTTATGGAACTTGGGAAGTTCCAAACTGCCAAACACAGGGTTTTTCTATATCTGTATATCTATATATTATAAAGAAAGAGAAACATGTACGCATTGTCCATACTCCAATCTTTGACGACAATAGGAAACAGGCGAACCCAATCCCAACCAATCAGAGCAATGCGAGCCGTCGTCCAGCGAGTCGCCTCCGCCAGCGTCGAGGTTAGTCACTCGCTCAACTCACTCACTCACTCAACTCGCTCTCTCAATTAGCCACCATTCGTTCATATTCATTTCTTCTCAGGTCGAAGGTCGCACGGTTTCCGAGATTGGGCCGGGCCTGCTCGTCCTAGTCGGTATTCACGACTCCGATTCCGACTCCGACGCAGAATTCATGTACTTCCTTTTCTCCTCACTGTGAACTCCTCTCTGTTTTTTCAGTTTTCAAAAAAAAATTGTTTTTCAAATTTAAGGTAAAAAAGGGAATTCGGAAAAAAAAATGTTTTTTCTTTTGGGCAGATGTCGGAAGGTGTTGAACATGAGATTGTTCCCAAATGAGGCTACTGGCAGAGGTTGGGACCAAAATGTAATTTTTCTTATTTTAATTTTCTCGTCTCTTTTCAACTACCATATTTAACTGTATTAACCGCTGTTATGGTGCTGTGCTTTTCTTTTCCTTCACATCACAGCCATTTTTTTTTTGTGGGTGTTTTCTCTATAATTTATTCGTGCAAAGCACACTGACAGAACAATGGTAATTTTGGTTTGACCATTTTTTGGGGTCCTTATTTGGGTCAAACAATTGATTTTGTTCATCTCTGCAGGTAATGCAGAGGAATTATGAAGTTCTACTAGGTAAAAAAAAAAAAAAAGCACTTGCTTACCTTTTTTTTTCTTTTTTCTTTTTTTTTTTTTCTTGGGTTGTTTTCTCTTTTGTTGTCTCAGCTTCTAGTTGTATTACTGTAAAGAAAAAAGGAATTTGTTGTGGCAGTGAGTCAGTTCACATTGTATGGATTCTTGAAGGGTAACAAACCGGATTTTCATGTTGCGATGCCACCCCAGAAAGCAGAGCCCTTCTATGCTTCTTTAGTTGATAGGTTCAAGAATTCTTACAACCCCGACAAAATAAAGGGTACATTTCTCTTCTTTTACTGTCCTTATATCTTATGCTTTCTTCATGCTGATCGTTAAGTATATCGCTGAACATCAAAAATACTAGCGTCACACTCTGTCACTTTGTGTATTCACTGTTTGACAATGCAGAAAGTGACAAATAGAGTGATAGAAAGAGCGATACTAACATTTTTCGTAGACAAAATTACTTCATTTGACCGGTGACTACCTTATCTGCTATATTATTTTCTGCATAAAACCAGTTCTTGCTTATAGTTTTAAGAATGAGAGGTTCTAATTTCTATAAAGAAGTCTTCAATGGACTAGATTTTCTCACAACTCTTTCTCGTAGACTTAATTACTTTTCTTGTTATGGGTTGTTCAGATGGCGTCTTTGGAGCAATGATGAAGGTAATCTTATATTGTACCTATTTTTCTTTTCCCCTCTACATTTTTTTTACAACGTTTTCAATATTTTATACATGTTTTTTTTAAAGACTCTGAGACTTGGATATCCTGGTGCTCTAAAGGTCAATTTGGTTAATGATGGACCAGTCACGATGCAGCTCGACTCGCAGTCCCCCAAATGAGCACAAACTGCCTCAATGAGCACCGAAGCTACTCGATAATGAATTATCAGTGCACTAATCTCTACTTGAGTTATGTTGGTTTCAGTAACTTAAGGTTGGTTAACCTTCTAAGGAATACAGTCCAAGCTGCAGAAGAATTATTGGTTGGTCCGCATAAACTTAACAACATATGAAAACTTATTTCCTTGAATCAGATTTTGAAAAAGGCTTGTCCAATGTAATACTTGATTTTTCTGATTAAAGCAAGCTTTTTATTCTTTTTTTTAATCCCCTGATTGAAAGTTTAGTCAATTTTAGCTAACACTCGTGTGTGAGAGTGTGGTTTTTATTTTCTTCTTCTCTGTCAGGGAAAACAAAAAGAATAAAGAGACTTGTTTCCAGTATTTCATAAGTGTGTGCTATTACACGTCTACATTATCTTAGATATTTAGAACGTAATACAACCATGTAGGAATGAAGCTTATAAAAAATTCTACCTCAATTGTAGTTATAATACTGACCAACATGTTCAAGGCAAGCAAAATATCATAGGCAGGGTAAAAGCGTAAAGGACCAAACACGTATAAATGGGACATTGTAAGAACCAAGATGTTCATGAACAAAAACCAAAATAAGAGAAACCAAAACATGTAAAATTCAGCAACATAAAAGGCGCGATTTGCCCTGCAACTTATGTCGGATCAGACCAAACACTATGCACCTGAATAACTGTCGAGTATATAACCTGTAACATTTCAGTAATGGGCAAGTAGTCAAGGGCTTAAGCTACTAGGCTCCTATTTGCTACCTTAGAAGTTATATATACACTAACTTACTGTTGACTGTAACACTTTATATATCAAGATTAGTAAAGAACTCAAGCTGTAACAGTTTCCAAGTTCCTATGATTTCACTGAGATTATGGTGGCCGCTGTAAATAGCACTTCTTTCCCAAATGCCGAAATCTCCATGTTCCTACACCATGACATGTGATAAATTATAGGAGAAACTAATAATATCAAAATTCTAACGTAGATATTAGCTTTTTGTTTATAACAATGATGTAAAACGAAACAGAAATCTAGTTGGTTTAGTTCATTATTGCACCCGTTTTCTTTACATATAACAAAAGTTACATATTATTAATCATTCTCAAAAAAAATTGACTGTAACAATTCGGATGAAAGCAGAATAACAACAACAATAATAATCTAAAATATGGGATTCCACTTATTGACACGAGTTGCTATCATCTAAGAATAATCCTTCCTATTGATTTAAAAGGGGGTATGCCTTTTATTAGGCATGAAATTTTTTTCTCATGTCCAGAATTTATCATCATTTTATCACTATCCCATATACCAGATGATTAGGACGTAAAACACTACCAGTGATAAGAAACGAATAACAACAAGTTAATTAAAGTGTATATGATCTTACTTATCTGTTTCTCTCAGAGTTTTAAAAGAAGAAATTATATCCTTGCATATTTCAATAAGGGAGCAGCTTTTCGTTTCTTCACTCGGAGAAGAGACGACTTCATCAGAATGTTTGGATGGTAGTGACAAATAAGCCTGAAATTGACGTGTTATTAAGCACATAAGAGAAGAGGAATAAAACTGTTTACTGACTGCATAAAAAAAAAAAAAAATCAGTTAAGTACCTTAAGAGGTGAAAATGGTATCAACATTCTCCCAGAGTTAGATTAAGTACCAATTAGAATTTGTTTAGATTCTAAAAAAACACTTTTTAGAGTAGCCTGTGAAAACCAACATTTCACTTCTCTTCTCAAACTTGTTTTGTATAACTTTACCAAACAGGTTTGTTACTAAAAGATCTTGTAAAAGTGATTCTAGGAGCTCTAGAATCAAATACCAAATAGGCCCTAAGTTTAAGAACTTTAAACCTTCAAGGCATTAAGGCGGCTCATAGGTTATAGAGTAGGGCAAAAAGCATTTGCTTAATATCACACGTGAAGCCCTATGCATGCAATATCAATCACCTGAAAGCCATGAACTAAAAGCAACTGGATTTCTTTGGCCCCAATGTTTTTAGTAGTACTTCTTGCGATGGTAATATTTGAAAAGAACTTCAATGCTCCACCAAATGTCGTATCATCTGCAGAAACATTTGTCCTCCGAGTGCGAACAGAAGGCTGCAATTTTAGGTAAGACAATGTAAATGATGTATGATGAATAAGACACAAGTGTGCTTTACCATCTTTATCAAAAGGGAAAAAAACAACATAAACAGAAAACACCACCACAGAGAAAAAGGTTCTTGGAGAATATGTTAGGTACCTGGTTCTAACTCAGCCAAACAGCCCAGATACTCTCACACAAACCCGAAATTAACAAATAAATTGGATGAAATCAGAGGAAAACTCTATTAAGCAACTTTAACACTAAATCACAATCAGCAAGGAAAATCAAAGGAAAGCAATAAAGATAGTATGGAGTATTCGAGGACTCCGAAGAACTCCCAATTCTAAATCCTTAAGCCAAACAGAGAACGATCCAATACTCAGCAAAATGAAAACACTACTCTCCACCTCCTTTTAACCCCTCCTCTGATCCTAGCCAAAACCAAAGACTAAACAGCACTAGGTTTTGAAAATTGCATCCAACCCCCCAATTCTATTCTTTCTTCCCAATTTTCCCCTCCTTTCATAAACTTGCCAAGGGTTGATCCCTTACAGAATATGTGTTACTAAGTTTATTGGCTAGCTAAGAACACTTTGATCTCTTACAATACTCAGAAAACCGACTTACCTTGGAAATATATTTCCAAAGATATTGCACAACTACTTCAAGCTTCCATTCAGGTTCAGCGTAGGCCTGAAAACAATCCTCGCAATGCCCAGAATAATTATTTAAACTGTTTCATCAGTTCTTACTTATAATGGGAATAAATAAGAACTAGAATTAATGAAATATGAAACCCAAAGGGCTTGGAACAAACTATGCCCATTTCAAAGTTTCTGAAATCTTTAACTGTTTCAAAACCATAAGTATAATGCCGTAGAACCATCAGATTGACAAGCAATGGCAACAGTAAACCAACAACATCAGAACTAAGAAGAGAATAAGTTCTTTTTATTTATGATCAGAAGACTGCCTTGACACCTGCGGTACATATGGTACATGCAAAAAGCATCAAGCATGTTAAAAGAGGTTCCCGGGAAAAAGATAATAAAAAAAAGGAGACTACCTGAAGAAAAGAGTGAAGAATATCCCTATTATAAGTTAGCTCATCTAGAATTAGCTCCACAATAGGTGTTCTGCAGCAAAACCCAGGTGGCCTCTTTTATAACAGAGAATAAAAGAGCTATAAAATTAATCTGTAAAGAAAACAAGCATGCACCTGACACCATCCGCTCTCCTAGTACAACCATTCATCTCTGCTTTCTTCTTAGACGTATCAAGCTCCATAATCTGAATATTCCACAAATCAGTGCCTATGAAGAAACTGGTTCAAAAATACCAATTAAGGCACCGAGGAACTAACCACAGTGAAAAATTTCTGCATGGCAATGCAGGTATTCTTTGCCACCTCAAGTAAAGCAATTGCCACGGAAGTGTTGCTATCATTATCTGATACCCCAACTGAATTCTCTAGATGCATCAAATCATCACTAAATGTGGCACAATTCTCATAGAGCTTACACATAATAGCCAAGCAATCCTTCACTAAACTTCTGTAGTTTATTTTTCTCGAACCCTACAAAAGAAGTTTATCTTTGAAGCATAAGAAGAGTCGGCCGCAACACGTTACATTCTAACAATCACCCCAACAGGGGAAGACAAAGGCCTTAGAAAAATGCTATTTATGGCTTCAAAAATGAGAACATACCAAAAGCATGTTGAGTAATGACTCCCTCAAAAGGTTCCAGTTCATGGTTCCTGAAGGAATAATGATTTAAGTATCTAGTCTCGAAGTGAAATTGCAAAAACACTAGATATGATCAGTTAAGTTAACCTTCATTTGCATTGTTGCGAGGTCCAAAATCACTTTCAAGAACACTGACGAGATATTGAAATAGCAACATGTTTTGCAGCGACTGCAACAAAATTCAGACAATAACACCACCAACAAAGAATTCGAGAATTAACGTAAAATATCTCAATTGAACATTCAATCATGACAACATATAAAAAACAGGTGTTTTAGCCTGCAATGCCCTAATCCGCACATATACGTAAACAAGAGAAGAGATTACTGATATACATATCGAATAAAAGTATGAAACTAAGATTTAAGACGTGATAATTTTAGTAAACGAATTTGATTACATATCTCACATCAATTGCAAAACTACTTGTTACACCATGGTCGAGCAATCGACCATTCTCTCGAACGACAAGCGCCGAGGACTCCCCGTTGGAAATCGGTCGCTGGCGTCGAGGAAACCGATGTAGCTAAAGTGCCCTTTGGACGTCAAGAGCTCGTGCCGGGCGATGCGCGTCGAGCACCATGACTCGACTTGTGGTGGCCATTACATAGAGGCAGCATGTCCAGTCAAATCCATCAACAATCTTGTCAACTAAGGGAAGGATGCACTGTGCCAACTACTACTGTCGCAGTCAGGAAGTCAGGTAGTCGGTAGGAGAGGTTGGCCTGATTTCCTCAGATTGTCATCATGAAAATGCACTTACGTCACCCCTAAATCCCGGGATAGAAGATTGCTCTCTCGGGGAATGCAGATGAGATCATTATATGTAAAGGCCTATACCATTAAAGGGTTACGCACTATTCCATTACAGAAGAAAGAACTTGTAATCTCAGAAAGATTAGTACATCCACAAGTGGATTAGGCCAAAAAATCTTGTCGAACCACTATAAATCCTTGTATTCTTTACATTATTTTATTGCTTTAATCTCTAATTAACCCGTGAGTGTTACTGTGAGAATTCTCGGAGAGGTAATTACGAGTTGTCGGAAAAACACCGTCAACAATTGGCGCTAGAAGGAGGGCTCCCAAACCCAGAAATCTAATCCAGTTTTAAAAAAAAAAAGAAACAGCAATCATGCCTCCCAAGAATACTCGTGGCGTGACGGCCAACCAGGGAAGCTGGGTAGGCCAAACTTCCACCGTCGCAGGGATTTCAACGAATCCACCCTTTTCGGACGCTGGAAATCCCCCCGACCGTATTGACTAGCTTCAAAAGCAGGTCGAAACGCTCGCTGCCGCCGTGAAAATGATGGCTACAACCCTTGCCGGGCGGGATCAAGGGCAGAACTCGATGCCACCCTTGGAGGACGCGCCGATGAACCCAGTGAACGCCGCTGTTGGGAACCAAGAGATTGGTGATCAACGCGGTGACGCCGAGGAGGTCGGTGACAGTAGAGCCAACAATCCCTGCTCGACCAAGTCGAACAAATCTATGGGGAGCAGACAACAGGCGACAAGGAGAGAGCACTAGAACAGGCTGCGGCGCAAGCTGCGAATAACAGGGACGTGCCCCATCGACCGCAACAGGACGCGAACAGGAGGAACGCTATCCCAGTGGAATCCTCATCTGTGCACGGAGGAGACCTCAGGACAAAACTGAACGCTCGACGTAACAAAGGCGTTCAGCAGACTAGAGAGGAAGAGCTCGCGACCGAAAACAAAGCTCTGGCCGAAAAGATGGTCAAACTAGAAAAGCAAATAGGGAGTCGATTGAACAATTTTGAGCATGGCGTGGGAAAGGTGGCCGAAGGTGTAAACGTCGACGCCAAGATGTACACATCCCACGACCACCCATTTACAAAAAGCATTATCCGGGTACCATTGCCCGACAAGTACAAACCGCCCCCCATTCCGCTGTATGACGGAAGGAGTGATCTGGATGATCACTTAGAAGTCTACACTGGGCATATGGTCCTGCATGGGTACCCCGAGGAGGTTATGTGTCGGGCCTTCAGGAATCACCTTTCTGACACCGCCAGGAGATGGTTCAGGTCCTTAAAGCCAAATTCTATTACCAACTGGGACGATTTAAAGAACGCCTTCCTGACTCAGTTCATAGATGTCAAAAAATACATCTCACTTAAACAAAACCTGTCAAGGGTGTACCAGGAGCCTAATGAGTCCCTGAAAGACTGGATAGCCTGATTTGGGGAACAGGTGGCCACTACTAAGGGAATCTCCGACGAGGTAGCCCTGATGGGGGCACTGTCGAGCATGAAGAAAGACATCCCCTACAGTACAAACCTCGATCGGAGGCCACCCCACACCTACCAAGAATTCCTGACAATGACACAGGGATTCATCAACGCCGAGGAGGCTAAAAAGGCCTTGAAGAACAAAGCGGCGGCCCCTGCCAAGGAAGAGGTAGGGCAGATGAGCAATAAAAACAACGGTAAGAAACGCTGAGGTAATCATCAGGTGCAAGCCGAGCAGAGGTACAACCCGGCTCTAAACAATAAGGGTGGCAACGCCTCGACGAGCCAAGGGGATAACAAGTGACTAAAGCCGCAAAAGTACGACACCTACACCTAGGGCTGTAAGAAATCACCCCAAACCCGACAAACCCGGCCGAGCCGAGCCGACCCTACTCGAAAATCACGGGTTTCTAATTTTTTATTTAGTTTTCGATTTTAATTATGCTTAACCCGCACTGCGCGGGTAGGGGCGCGGGGTGGGGTTACATGAACCCGAGGTAACCCTACCTGGCTAAACATGTTCAATA
This sequence comes from Morus notabilis, assembly GCF_000414095.1. Taxonomy (NCBI): domain Eukaryota; kingdom Viridiplantae; phylum Streptophyta; class Magnoliopsida; order Rosales; family Moraceae; genus Morus; species Morus notabilis. Next base: position 258,137 of record NW_010362919.1, read on the forward strand.
CTTCAAATTCTTACTTTCATAAGTTTATGAACTTTATGCATTTAAACTGTTAACTTATTTATGTGTTGGATTCCCGATTTGTGTAAAAAATGCTTGTATGCCATAGTTGTTGAATTAGAACATTCTTTATTTATATTGGAAGTGTTTGATTTCAAAGTAAGTGTTTTAATTGTTCACCTTGCATTTAAACCCCCTCTTGAAGGAAAGACATGTTCTGTTTGATAATGATTTCTTCTGTAACAAGCACACATTAATTGATTAAAAAGTGATCATGTGGTCATTGAGATCACCAACCAGAGTAACCCGACCCTACCCGAGGACACTCGAAAGGTTGCGGGTTTGTAGACTTAAGAGAGTGTCGCGACCCAAAATTTTTTCAACCCGCACTGATCGGGTAGGCTCAATTTTTAGGCTCAACCCTACCCTACCCGGCCGATTTACACCCCTACCTACACCCCTTTAACTATGGAGATCGAGGATGTCTATTACGATATCAGTCACCTCCAAGTCCTGCGTCGACCGCCGCCGCTGAAATCTGATCCGGCGCGGAGAAACCAAAACAAATATTGTAGGTTTCACGGCAAGAGTGAGCACACCACATCCGAATGCTATGACCTGAGAGACGAAGTCGAGAGATTGATCCGAGAAAGGAGGCTCAGTGAGTACCGAGCTGACCGTCAGAACAACAACAATCGACACAACAACGACCGACGGGAGGATCAGAGGCATGACAATCCGCCCGAACCCGTCGGTGTTATAAGAATAATTTTCGGAGGGTCATACCTCGGCGGCACCTCTCGCAGTGCACAGAAGGATTACGCGCAAGAGGCAAAGGACAAGTTCAACCGGAGTGAACATCTCCGGAAGAGAGGCTAAGGCAGCACGATACGAGGAGGCCGAGATCACGTTCTTGGAAGCCGATGCGACTAGGGTGCATTTCCCCCAAAGCGACGCTCTAGTTGTGGAGGTCATGATCGGTAACCACACGGTTTGCCGCATCCTGGTCGACAACAGTAGTTCGGTGGACATCTTGTACTCCGACTGTCTCGACAAGATGGAAATTCTCCGCGCGAAGCTGCAAAACAGCGCACGGCCTTTATATGGCTTCACCGGGGACAATGTCATCCCAGAGAGGGCGATAGAGCTGCATATGACTATTGGAGACCGACCACACACCTCGACTGTAATGTCAAAGTTCTTAGTGGTGAAGGGAGGTGACCAATACAACGCGGTTATAGGGCGCCCAACGTTGAGGGCATTAAAGGTGGCTATGTCCATCTATCACCAGATGATGAAGTTTCCGACTCCCACCGAGATCGAAAAAGTCTGAGGAAACCAATACGAATCGAGACTCACGTACTCGGAGACGGTCCGCCACTATGCCGAGCCGACGCAAGTAAGGTGAGAAATGAGAATGGTGGCGACCGGGGCAGGAGAATTCGATCTAGATCCGAGGCTCCCAGGCGAAGAGACAGGAACATGACCGGACGAGGAATTGATCGACGTCCCCATTGATGAGAAAGAGCCTACAAGAAGGCTGAGGGTGGGCTCGGAGCTTGAGGAGCAGAGTCGGGAAGGATTGGTCGAGTTCCTCAGGAGCAACCTCGACGTGTTTGTCTGAACTCACGAAGACATGGAAGGGATAAGCCCTGATATCATGTGCCACAGGCTAAACATCGACTAGAAGTGTCCACCCAAGAGGCAAAAGCGTCGACCCATGAACGCCGAGCGGTACGAGGCCTTACGGGAAGAGGTCAACAAACTGATTAAGAATGGCTTCATTCGAGAAGTTTTATATCCCGAATGGGTATCGAACCCCGTGTTGGTACGGAAGCCCAACGGGAGCTGGCAAACATGTGTCGACTTCAGAGACTTGAACAAAACCTGTTCCAAGGACAGCTTCCCACTGCCAATGATAAATCAGCTGGTTGACGCAACCGCAGGGCACGAACTCCTGAGCTTCATGGACGCATACTCCGGGTACAACCAGATACTAATGTTCGACCGCGACGAATAACATACGACGTTCGTCACCGACAGGGGCCTTTACTACTACAAAGTCATGCCCTTCGGTCTCAAAAACGCGGGAGCAACCTATCAACGCCTCGTTAATAAGATGTTTGCGGAACAATTAGGAAAATCAATGGAGGTATATGTAGACCATATGCTGGTGAAGAACAGGAAAACCGAGGACCATGTGGGGGACCTCAAGGGAATGTTCGACGTCCTCAGGATGTACAAAATGAAGTTAAATCCCTACAAGTGTGCGTTCGGCATCGGGTCAGGAAAATTCTTGAGTTTTATGGTGAGTAGTCGAGAAATTGAGGCCAACCCAGAAAAGATACAGGCACTCCTCGATATGAAGTCACCAAGGAAGCCTAAGGAGGTTCAGAAGCTGACGGACTGTGTGGCTGCACTTAATAGATTTATCTCAAAGTCCACGGATAAGTGCATACCATTTTTCGATACCCTGAAAGAAAGCAAGCCGTTTCAATGGACGGAGGAATGTGAACAAGCATTCCAACAATTGAAGGAACACTTTGGGAAACCGGCTCTGCTATCCAAGCCAGCGGCCGGAGAAGTGTTAGAGCCTGTATCTGGCGATCTCGGAACACGCCGTTAGTTCAGTGTTGATCCGTGAAGAGAAGGTGCAACTGCCGATGTATTACACCAGCAAGCGCCTCCTCAACGCAGAGACGAGATATCCTAAGATGGAAAAGCTCGCCCTCGCACTGGTTGTGACATCGAGGAAGTTGCGCTACTACTTCCAGTGCCATAGTATTCAGGTCTTGACAAATCATCCTCTCAGGCAAGTACTACAAAAGCCCGACACTTCTGGTCGACTGCTTAAATGGTCCATAAAGCTCAGCCAATTCGATATCGACTGCAAGCCACAGACCGCCATCAAGGGCCAATCCCTGACTGACTTTGTGGCAGAGTTCGCGGGGTTGCCAGATGCAGCAAAGGAGGCTAATGCGCCGCAACAGTGGAAGCTCTACGTCGACGGTAGCTCCAATGACAACGGCAGTGGAGCAAGACTGGTATTGCATACACCTGAGGGACACAAGATAACCTCGGCCATCAGGTTTGAATTCCCTGCGTCTAATAATGAATCTGAATACGAGGCGCTGCTGGCTGAATTCTAGTTAACAGAGCACTTAAAGGTGGGAAACATAGACATTTTCAGTGATTCGCAGCTGGTTGTGAATCAAGTAAAGGGCCAATATCAGTCCCAGAATGAGAAAATGGCCGCGTACCTCAAGAAGGTCAAAGAAACCTTAGAAAAATTCACAGCCTATGACATACAGCAGGTGCCAAGAGCGGAGAATAGCAACGCCGACGCTCTCACCAAGTTGGCGACGTTGAGAGATGCCGAGCTCCTGAATCTGGTTCCCGTGGAGGTCTTGAAAGCCCTAACCACAGAAAGGAGGCCTGAAGTCGTGCCGACGCTCTTGCCAGGTTAGCCACGTCAAAAGATGCTGAACTGTTAAAGATAGTGCCCGTGAAAGTTCTAAAGGTCCCTACCACCGAGGGAAGGCCAAAAGTCATGTCAATGAATCACCAGTCGAGCTGGATGGACCCTATGATCAAATATTTGGTCGACGGTGAGCTCCCAATTTGTACTTGTCAGGCAATGGTACCCGGATAATGCTTTCTGTAAATGGGTGGCCATGGGATGTGTACATCTTGGCGTCGACGTTTACAGCTTCGGCCACCTTTCCCATGACCTGCTCAAAGTTGTTCAATCGACTCCCTATTTGCTTTTCTAGCCTGACCATCTTTTCGGCCGCGAGCTCTTCCTCTCTAGTCTGCTGAACGCCTTTGTTACGTCGAGTGTTTAGCTTTGTCCTGAGGTCTCCCCCGTGCACAGAAGAGGATTCCACTAGGACAGCGTTCCTCCTGTTCACGTCCTGCTGCAGTCAAGGGGGCACGTCCCTGTTATTCACAGCTTGCACCGCAACCTGTTCCAGTGCTTTCCTCATTGCCGCCCGTTGTTTGCTCCCCACAGATCTATTCGACTTGGTCGGGCGGGGATTGTTGGCTCTACTGTCACCGACCTCCTTGGCGTCACCGCGTTGATCACCAATCTCTTGGTTCCCAACAGCAGCGTTCACCGGGTTCATCGGCACGTCCTCCAAGGGTGGCATCGAGTTCTGCCCTTGATCCCGCCCGGCAAGGGCTGTAGCCATCATTTCCACGGCGGCAGTGAGCGTTTTGACCTGCTTTTGAAGCTGATCAATACGGTCGGGGGGATTTCCAGCGGGGATTTCCAGCGGCCGGTAAGGGTGGATTCGTTGAAGTCCCTGCGACGGTAGGAGTTTGGCCTGCCTGGCTTCCCTGGTTGGCCGTCACGCCGCAAGTATTCTTAGGAGGCATGGTTGCTGGTTTTTTTTTTTTTTTTTTTTTTATAAAAAAACTAGATTAGATTTTTGGGTTTGAGGGCCCTCCTTCTAGCGCCAATTGTTGACGGTGTTTTTCCGACAACTCGTAATTACCTCTCCGGGAATTCTCACAGTAACACTCACGGGTTAATTAGAGATTAAAGCAATGAAATAATGTAAAGAAGACAAGGATTTATAGTGGTTCGACAAGATTTCTTAGCCTAGTCCACTTGTGGATGTACTAATCTTTCTGAAATTACAAGTTCTTTCTTCTGTAATGGAATAGTGCGTAACCCTTTAATGGGTTTTTTGGCTCTATTTATAGACCTTTACATATAATGATCTCATCTGCATTCCCCGAGAGAGCAATCTTCTATCCTGGGATTTACGGGTGACGTAAGTGCATTTTCATGATGACAATCTCAGGAAATCAGGCCAACCTCTCCTACCGACTACCTGACTTCCTGACTGCGACAGTAGCAGTTGGCACAGTGCATCCTTCCCTTAGTTGACAAGATTGTTGATGGATTTGACTGGACATGCTGCCTCGACGTAATGGCCACCACAAGTCGAGTCATGGTGCTCGACGCACATCGCCCGGCACGAGCTCTCGACGTCCAAAGGGCACTTTAGCTACATCGGTTTCCTCGACGCCAGCGACCGATTCCCAACAGGGAGTCCTCAGCGCTTGTCGTTCGAGAGAATGGTCGATTGCTCGACCATGGTGTAACAGAAATGAAAACTAGCGGTTGCGAAAAGTGAAAACATTTGAACGTATCAACAATCTAGTAAAGTAAATTCTCCTTAGCCATAAACAGTGACAAGAAAGACTTTTGATGAATTAACAGCCAGTGGATACCAAAAGCTGTTATGAAATCAGCAACAGCAATAATAATAAAAAGAGAAATACTCAATTAATGAAAACATTATAATTCTTCGGACAGACTGTATTTGATGTATAAAGAATTGTGAGACAGAACATTCACATCTGGGTTATAATCAATAACTCATAACCTTTCAGGAAGCAACGCAGAGACATCATGCTAGAGTCACGTTATATAATAATAAAATAAACAAAGCAAACAAAAACTATACAAACTGACCTTTGTATCAGATTGTTGGAAGTTTGTTTCGTCAGCCACATTAATAAGGTCTTGTATCAGGAGATGAAAACCCTGTGATATACAAGATGATACTTTAGAAGGTGAAATTTCTGTACTTAAGCTACCCCAATCAAGCAGAATAAACAAATGCTCCAAACTAAAAACAAGTATGATTCGAGAATCTAATCCGTCATATACTTGTCTATAAAGCAGCTTCTTAAAACTTATTCATCTATCGCTTCTAGCATAATATATACATATAAATATACATACATACATACATACATACATATATATATATATAACATTGTAGCTATATGTATGTATCTTCTCAACCAGCTTTTCCCTTCAAAGGGAAGTTGAAAAAGAAAAAAAAAATTTCAGGTTAAGAAAAATAGACAAGCTCTTTAGCAGCATGGCTCAAGTAACGCAAAGCAATAATGACAAATATTTTAGACAACTATATCTATATTGAGCAGTACAACTAAAACTTTCTCCAGCTCAGATGGAGAAACTACCTTGAGAATCTCACAATTTAATGTACAAAACGATACAAGCATCATAACATAAGTAACACCAAACTGATCGAAAACTTCGTTTAATACTGACAAGTGACAACGAAACAAAAAGCCTAGTGACAACAAAAATAACTAACTTACACACACACACACACACACACACATATATATATATATATATATCCCTCAACAATCTAACTTACATACGAGTCAATTTGTCCCCCCTTATCTTTATCAGCTTCTCTCTGGCAACCGGAATGCTCCATGGAAACAACAAATGGCGACCAAGCCTAATAAGCAAACAGAGACAGTGTAAAATTATCGTACCATGCATATCAGTTGCAACAACAATATATTCACTATTGCATGTACAAACAATACTAAAAAAAGGGCAAATGTATTTAGTACCTCTTTAGCCACAACCAGTTCGGGTATAGCATTTTCTGACTGTGGCTTATTTACATTAGATAAATGTACACGAGGGAAAGCCTATTTTGAAAAAAAAAAAAAAAAAAAAACACAAAAGGGGCGTCCAAGAAGAACATTCATTAGAACTTTGCACAAAACTATCAAAGCAATTGGAAAATGAATTCATGAAAGGGAAAGGCAGAAAGTAAAAAATGGAAACTGAGAACCTTTTCTAACTCATCCAAAAGCTGATAGCTAGCCATAATTAATTCCAGAGACTTCCCAATCCTTAGGATCTTGAATACCTCCTGGCACAATTTGCTTCACAACCACATTCACCAAAAACCAAATTAAAAAAAGAAAAAAAAAAGATTAGTAATGACCTAAAGTATAAAACTTTGAATCCCATAGTTTCGAGAGAGGGAGAGAGAGATACTATGATGGTGGAACTCTATCATCTGAAAGAATTGAAACAGAACGAACGGCTTCAAGAAAAGCAATTCCTATATATCAAACAACAAGAAAGGCAAACGAAAAGTTGGTAATAGTAGTCGGCCAATTTTCCTCTTTTCCTTTCAAAAACATCAATAAGTGAAAAAAATACTCGCACTTTCTAGGAAACCAAACAACAATTGAGAAGGAAAAAAAAGAAGAGGCGTACGGTCTTCATGAGCGTCCTGGGTGTCTTTAGTACCGGATGCGGCGATGATGGCCAAAATGTTCTCTTCTTCCACCCCTCGACCCTTTCCTTTTCCATTTCCAGAAATCTCCATTCTTCGTTCTCAAAGCCACCAACTTTTTGAAACCCTAATTTTTTAATTTGAGTTGCTTGATGAGGAGGAGGAGAAGGAGAAGAATTTCGCCCTCCTTTTTCCCGCCAAACTCATTGAGAGAGAGAGAGAGAGAGAGAGAGAGAGAGCAGAAGTGAACGACGAGAAATGGGGGAGAGGGGGGGCAAGAGGAGCAAGAAACGACAGCATCGTTGAAAACGACCGGTCGCATAAGGACAGAAATTAGAATTATGAGACGTTTGGTTCATGGATTATAATCATGAGATTAGAACCATTTTTGATTTACGTGTATTTTTTGTGAGAGAAAACACTGTAACGAACCATGAACTATGATTCAAATCATGGTATGAATCCTCCAACCAAACGTCCCCTTAGTAGCCGGAATTGATTCAGTTTTTGTTTTTTTACGTTTTTTGAGAAAGAAAAAATGAAAACGTTTTTAAAACAACGTTTAGCGTAATAAAGACAAAAAACAGAAATAAAAATAATTTTTTAATTTAGTGTAAAATGAGAGAAATGAAAGTCGTTTTTCATTTTTTATTTTTATTTTATCCTCTCTCGAGTAGAGAGAAAGAGAGAGAGATATTAATGAGTTTTTTTTACTAAAAATAATCTCTTGATAAAACTTTCAAACACATTTTAAAAAATGATTTATATCTGAAATTAAAAATGATTTTATTTTCATTTTCATACAAAAAATAAACTCATTTTAGAACGAGTTCCAAACCACCCAGTGATTTTTGAAATTCAAATGCGAGTGAAAAACAGAGAATGAACTATAATTTAAAATTAGAGAACATCCTAAAAATATGTTTTTTTTTTACAAACGGCAAAGTTCTGTGAAGGTTGTTTAGGCCCGTTTAATTCGCTGATGTAAGTTTTTAATTCGAATTGAGATGTAATTTTACATGATAGTTTTTTATTGTAATAAAAAAAATTAAATGTGATTATTTTTTAAAATTTTTATTATAACAAAATTTAAATTTTAAACTCAAATCGGTGAAAATAAAAATCCATGTATGGAAGGCTACTTTGAGGCTATCCCCACGAGAGTGCGGCTGTTCCAACGTGGATTGAACTTGCCAATCACTTGCCCGGTTTGTCAGGAGGCGGCGGAGGATGTTCATCGCTCTTTGTGGGGCTGTTATCATGCTCAGGATGTTCGGCGGAGTACTCTTTGGGCCTGCTTCTTCGTAAGTTCCCAGGGGGCCCAATTAGTTCTTTTATGTTATTTTACGACTTAGCCCAATTAGTTCTTCTAGGGCCTGCTTCTTCTAGGGCAGGCCACATATTAGGAGATTACCCTGCGGCCATCTCGTTAAACGGTGCACCAGGAAGAGTATGTTCACAAATGGGAAGCTACATGGCAGTTAATGTTGATGTTAATGCGGCTGTCGAAGACCATTTGCCTTTTTTTTATTTTTTGGGGGGGGGTTGGTGTGGTTGTTAAGAGATCAGGATGGATGTGTTCTTAGTGCGGCGGCAACCCAAATTGAAGGCAAATACTCTCCACATGATTCTGTTTGCTATACTCCCCCCGTTAAGGGAATTCTGTAGCCCACTGTCCAGCAAATTTTGTTTGTACACAGTCATGTGATTTCTTTTGATTTGATTTCCTGCCAAACTTTATTGGTTCTTTTGTACTTACAGATATTACAATTGAGTAATAAAGTCTACCTTCTTTTAAAAAAAAAAAAAAAAAATCAAAGTATGATTCTGCTAAAAAATTTGAATTAAAAAAAAAATCCACGACAATGATTTCGATAAACTACGACTTTCGTCGTAAACAAAACAACAATAACATCACGGGAAATAGTAGAAAATAAGGCCTCGTTCGTTTCGCTGATTCGAGTTTAGAATTCGAATTTTGTTACAGTAAAAAGCTCTCACAAACAATCACATCTAACTTTTTTGCTACAGTAAAAAGCTCTCACATACAATCACATCTCAACTCAAATTCTAAACTCGAATCATCGAAACGAACGAGGCTAAGTTAATATGAAAAGTTTAAGAAAACATATAGGCTAATTTTTAATTATAGAAATTAATAGGTCATAACTTATCAAGTTATGGTTCATAACCAGATAAGTTATAGACAAACTTATCAAGTTATGGTTCATAGCCAGACAAGTTATGGACAAAAACTGTGAATAACTTGTCAAGTTATGGTTCATAACCAAACAAGTTATAGACGAAAACAGTAATTTAACCTATTTATTAACTTATGTAAATTATTAGCCTATTAATTTTAATTCATCTGACTTATTTTCCTATTTCTCCCTAACATCACTAATGACAACATTTCCCACAAGTAACAATGGCTTTGTAAACGACAAGACAAACATCTGATACGAAGGACAATAAGAGAACTATAAGAGTCATACAGATTACAGAAGACATCTGTTATTTTAAGAACTATAGGAAACGACGTCTTTTATAAATGACAATATCTAAGTATGATAAATTAGTTAGAAAACGACAACATTGTGAGAAATCCAAAAAAATATTGACATATTTTTGAAACGATAAAAGTATATTGGAAGCGACAATGAATTTACAAGCGACGACGTCTTGGCAACGACGATAACCGAAGTGTCATTTTCATGATAATATAGGCCATTTTTGACCGGGAAAAATTCAAAAAAAAAAAAAAAACATTGTTTATACATCCAATAGTTCTGTATATTTGCACCCAGATTTAAGCTACTATAAAAGGTCATATAAGTTATAAAATATCTCATAGGATTGTGGATTCGAGGGTGAGTCCATCTTCATTAACTGATAAGAAATTAAATCCCCCATGACATTCTATCTTAAATATACTTAGAAATATACTAAGAATTATGTTTGTTAAGGATAAAATACCTGAGTCTCATATTATCTAAATGTAAACATAATTATGGTCATATAAGGATATTGGGTAATCTTATTTAAACAAGTTAACATTTTTAGATTGAAGCTCAATATCTTATAAAATGTAATTCTTCTCCCCCACTTTTCTTGTTATATGTTCTCAAACTCTAATATAATATTAGAGTCCATTGCTCAAACGATTTGGGTCGATCCATCAATATACAACATTTGTGAGAGCATCATCTTGGGAGGACGTGTTAAAGGCATCTTGTGGGGGCGTGTTAAGAGTAAAATGCTCAAGTCCTGCATCTCTACTTACAAACATATTCACAACCATATAAGGATATTATGTCAATCCATTTAAACAGATTAACCATTTAAGATAGAAGCTCAATATTTTATAATGTACAATTTTTCTCCCTCACTTTTGTTGTCATTTGTCCTTAAACTCAGTGGCGAGCCAAACATTTTGTTTAGTGAGAGCGTGAATTAAACTAAAACTTCCAATTAAAACAACATGATAATTATTTTAATTAAGTTTAATTTAATTTTTGAAGTTTACGATTCAAAAAATTATGAATTCATATAAATTATGGCTGATTTTTTATTTAGTTAGTATATCTAATTCGAAATATATAAATATTAACATTTTAAAGTTAAATTTTAGTATAATTGAAAATTTTCTAAAAACTTAAGTGTAAATGTTGTAAATTAATAATTTCAGTGGGGAGAAAGTAGGAAGAAAATTATAAAATAAAAAATTCTTTTTGGGATTTTAATATAAAGGAGTTAATAGGGCTAGTGGGAATACTCTGCCCTTTAAACTCTAAGGACTCGTTTAGTTCATATATTAAATCAATAATTATTAATTTTATTATTTAAATTTTAAATTTTTTATAAAAAAAATATTGTAATAAAATTAAAATTATAAATTTAAAAGCACGAAACGAACGGGTTCTAATAATTTTTTCCTTAATAAGAGATAAAAACTAGAGGAGATCACAAATAATTACTTGAAAAAACAAAAACAAAAAAAAAAGAAAAAAGGCCTAGAGGTGATCTTGTATTAAAGACATATAGTACTATTTTTCTGACAGCAATTTGATAAAATTTAAGCGTTACATAATATTGGTGCATGGTGTTACTCTACTAAGTCCGGTCTCCCAAAGTTAAAGTGTATAGAGGTCACTTCAATCAATTCAATCATTTAGTTTTCGTTCGATTCAGTTCAAATCAAAATAAATTGGGAAGTCAATTAAAATAAATTATTTGAAGAAAAGGAGTTGACAAATTAATTGCACCGCATATTATACGATATGAGGCACCGGATTTTTGTTTATTGAATAGAATTTTGGGACGTTTTAAGGAGGAAATTCGTACCATAATTTAAATTATGATTCATAATTTATTATAATATTTTTTTTTATAAAAAATACACGTAAATTAAAATTGGTAAAGAGATTCATACCTTAATTCGAATCATGATTCATGATTCATTACAGTATTTTTTCTCATAAAAAATATACGTAAATTGAAAATAATTTTAATCTCATGATTCTAATTCATGAACCAAACGTTTTCTCCGTCTTTTTTGTCTCTCAACTTTTAAAAAATACCGTCTATGTCTGTCCACTTTATTTTTACCGTTTTACCCTCAATTTCTTACTCCTTTATTTGTTTTTTTATTTGGGTGTTTTGGTCATTTCTGTGGAAATGAAGCCTCCTTGGGAGGTGCATTTTGTTTTTTTTTTTTTTTTTTTCCTGGCGCTGCTTTTTCCTGAGAGAGAGAGAGAGAGAGAGAGAGCTCTGTGTGGTAAAGAGAGAGAGAGGGAATGGGGAGTGGTGGGCCCGCCTGGAAAGAGAGAGAGAGAGAGCTGCCTGGGAAAGAGAGAAAGAAAGAGAGGGAGTGGTGAGAGCTGTTTGAGAAAAGAGAGAGAAAAGGAGAGAGGGAAAATGGACTATCTAATCTGACTATATTTTTCACGTGACAGTAAAAAAACTGGTTTTATTAACTAATTATTATTTTTTTTTATATTTACTTATTAATTTTAGGCTTATTTGTAGTTTAATTTTGTTCATTTTAATATAGTTTCGTACTAAATTTTTGATACTATTTAAATAAAAATATTATAAATGATTTAATAAAAAATAAAATAAAAGCACATTAAATTAAGTAAAAATGAATCAAACAAAATCAAATGGAATTGATTTAAACAAGATAAAATAATTTAAAATCTTTTTTTTTTGTCTTTTGTTTCAGATTTTTTTCTGTGTCTTTATTTCTTTTACGTCCTTATTTTTTTCATCTTCTTTTTCTTCTTTTTAAAAAAAATAATAATTTGACAACCATTGTTTTAAATGAATTGTACACGCGATAACAACTGGTAAATAGTTATGGTACGTACTAATCAACTAGACTGTGAGTGTGACCAGCGACCAAACATTGTTTGCTTTGTGTAATGGAGAACAACTAATTTCCTTCTATTAACTATTAGGACCAAAATAAATTAGAAATAAGCATAAACTTTGCAAAAATACGCTGCACTAGCTTGGTTCATTGGATTTTGAATGGTTTGTGGTTTACATACATATTACAAGAAGAAAAATTAAAGGAAAAAAAAAAAGGAAGAAGAAGATTTCGTTCATTGGATTTTGGATGGTATTTACATGTACATGTAGTCAAGGAAGCAATTTAAAAATATATAAAGAAAGACAGAGACCTCATTCCCTGGTTAGGATGAACCAAAATGATAATGTATAATTATTTGATTTATCATTAGAATAGTGCATTATTGAAATGATAATATATATTATAATTTAATTTATAATTGTGATGTGATAGATCATACATTGGATCCAAAATGCAAAAATGAAACTTCAAATTGACTTGAGCTGGATGCGAAATCCAAAGTGGGATATTGTATCATTTTCACATATTTGCTTAAAATCCAAAAATGTATTTGCTTAAAATCCATAAGTTAGTAAAACTATATTATATATTTTTCACATTTCTTTTAGAACAATAAAACCGAGCGTATTCGAATATTTACCTTGTTGCATGTCATGCAATATGAATAGTTTGGTGATTTTTGATTCTCTCCTTCTCTCTGATATTTCTCCTCCCTTTTTGCTTCATGTCAACTTTGTGGCTGATAGAATAGCATATGATAATATTGAGATGTTGGCGTAGAAGCCGAAACCATGAAGAAGAAAGCAAAATATATTTATGGGGAGTCAAGATTACAGAAGCTACATAATAAAACTATCCCCCCCTCCTTTGAAAGTCTTAAAATAAACTCAAAATTACGACCAGCAAACAAGTTAAGACGTATAACTAAAATAATCCATCAAATGTAATATGCGTACCCATCCCTTTTGCAAAATTATTGCTGCGAGTTGGTTTTGATCAACATAACTCTATTCACTTTTTTTTTTTCTGGAATATAGAGATTAGTGATGTCCTCATTGTAAATGATAAAACAAATATGGGTCTCACATCGTTTAAATATAATAATAAATACTAACGTAATAAATATATTGAGTTACTCCACTTAACAAGTTGACTTATTAAGGTGGAAGCCCAATTTTTAATTAGCAAGTCCAATTTTCACACTCATGTCCCCACTCAATGACTTAAGATAGTTTTAGGTCACGTTCATTTCATCGATTCGAGTTTAGAGTTCAAGTTTTGCTACAGTAAAAAGCTCTCATAAACAGTCACACATTTAACTTTTTTGCTATAATAAAAAATTCTCATATAAAATTATATCTCAACTCAAATTAAAAATTCAAATTAACGAATTGAACAGACCTTACTTGGTTCATGAAAAGAAATTTGGCCACACTTTTTTCAAAGGTCAAACACACGACCTCATTATTTCGGAGAATAAAGTGTGGGCGTAAAATTTCAGACCTCTAACGGATGAGAGAGAAAAGAAAAATAAATTAATTAATCCATGCATGCACGTCAAACACACAACCTCATTGTTTCAGAGAATAAAATGTGAATGTAAAATCTTGGAGAGAGAGAGATAAAATGACCGTCGACCCTTGTGGCTATGCTGGTGGTTGTTTAATTCTAATGATTTGAGCGTGCATATCCCAAATTTTTACCTTGCAGAGGGATGCCACAATTAATACCATATTGGGGCATTAATTTTTTTTTTATCCAAGCTAACGACTAGTCACTAGTACATTTTTCACCTGAATTCAAAAGTACAAAGCCTTGATAAAATCCAATTCTCATTAAATACTCTCTCTTGTGGGACAAGCAATCGGTCCACTATATTTACTCCCTTAACAAGTATCTTAAACTATGAAGCTCATTAACAAATTAAAAAGCAAAGGACAGTTGGGCTGGTATGAACCTTTAATTCACCAATAAGAAAGTAAATGCTTTTAGGACCATCAGACCAACCCACAAGCTTGGAAATCATAATATCCTCTCAAATATATATATATATATATATAACAAGATTTGCTTTGTGACACTGAATATTATTGATGAGCTGTAGATTTGTTATTCTGTGGTGATATCATCTAAAATAGAACCCAAAAGATAAGTAAATGAATATAAATGTAATGGGGTCATGAGAGGCTGGGGCAAACAAACAAGTTGGCTAGCTGCAGCTTAGACTGTTGGTCCATTTAAGTTGATGTGATACACATATTAAAGACCAAGGTTTGCTTCTGTTGCCTTTTTGAAAATATTATTAACCAATATTGCAATAAATCTGTCTACCTGCAGATTTGAGAAATACGGCTATTTTGTATTTAGTCTTCTTCTTTTTTTTTTCTTTTTTTTTTTTCCTTTTTCCGGAGGGTTTCTTTTTATTTTTTCCTTTTTGAAAGAATAATATGAGAGTACGCCATACTCCACGTGAATAAAATAAATAGACATAAAGGGGAAAGCTTATGTGCAATTCTTCCATTATAAACTGTATGTAACGTGTGCTACAGAAACACGAAAAGCGGGAAAAAAGAAGAAGTTTGTCATCATGTGAAAGCAACAAATATATAGGTATATACATACGTATATATATATACCAATATATATGTATATGTATAAAAATATTCACATGCGACATTTAATTACTAACCAATAACCAGTATATTATAGGGGTTCAGAGAGGTCAGGACCATCATGATATATATAAGAGTTGCATGCATGTGCAATCCTATTGCACTTTCAGGGATCGAAAAATCAACAAAATACAGCTGCACATGTAAATTAACGACCTTAATTTTCTAATTTTCTCAACCTTTTTTTTTCTTTCCCGGAAGATTAATGTCAATATAATTAAAGCACGTCCTCCAACCTTCACTAAAGTCTAAATTTCTGTCGTTTGATCAGCTATCATCTTCAACAACTTCCCAACGACCAGGGCTTCTTAACAAATCTGAGCGACCAACTTAATAAAATTACTAGTATTCTTATTTATACCCATCCTAATAAACAAAAGAAATACACATGATCAAAAGGTCGTACAATCAAAAGAAGTAAGAATCACTCTTTTAGCTTTAATTCTGATAATTTCTTTGATGTTTAAATTTGTTTTTGATGGCTTTTAAAAATAAAATAAATAAAAAAAAAACTCTTTTAGGTTAATGAATGTGTGTGTGTGTGTGTGTATATATATATATATATATATATATGTTGTATGTTACTTCAAAATCTAAATATTTTTGGTCCCGAGAAAGTGTTTTCAAAAGAATTTAATTTCTAAAAATTGAGTGGGGGCAATGAGCCCCACTTAGGCCCCGTTCACTTCGCTTATTCGAGTTTAGAATTCGAGTTGAGATGTGACTTTATGTGAGAGCTTTTTACTGTAATAAAAAAGTTAGATGTGATTATTTGTGAGAGCTTTTTACTGTAAAAAAACTTAAATTCTAAACTCGAATCAACGAAGTGAACAAAAAATTAGTATAAACTGGCCACTGAATTCACCAAAAAAAATATCGCCACTGAATTAAAGGTTAATTTTTTTAGCAACAATAAATAAAAATATTACTGGTTCTGATTACCTTCTTTCATGTCATTGTCACGTCAGACTTTTTCTAATAATAACACTGATGATCAACAATCATTGACAATGGATTAATCTATCTTTGAAGTATTAGTGTCATGATGATCAAACCAAAATTAGGGGTGTTTGAGATATTATTCATTGGTGCTATGAAAATAATTAAACTACGGATATGTTTGATTCATGAATTAAAATTATGTGATTAAAATTATTTTTAATTTATGTATATTTTTTATGAAAAAAATACTATAATAAATTATAAATTATGATTCAAATTATAATTTGAATCTTCCAACTAAATATTCCAGTGAGATAACATGTTTGAACAATATGAAAATCGTTGAAATGTACAAGTTGACGGCACAGGTGAGGGGACCAATTAGCAATGCGAGCAATTTTCCTCCAACTCAACATAGAAATAATCTTTGATGGATTCAAAAACCACGAATTTGTCAGCTTTGTTGCATTATTGACAACTGTGACCTAGCTAGCTAGCTAGAGTATTGAATTCCATGTCAGAAACCCAAACTCTTTTCCGGTTGACAAGTGACAATATGCATTTACACATATATATTCTACGGTCACTACTACGTGTGTATATATATACACACACACACGCCATTAAATACATATATGCTAAAAAATATATCCAACCAACAATCAATTATTCCGCAACACCTATTAAAGCCCATCCGCAATGAGTGATTTTAATTTGATATATATATATATATATGCGCGCAACACTTGAGAACACAAACAATTAAAACCAGTTCTCTGATTCCTCATCCTCCTTTTCCTAAAACTTTGGAGATGCGATATATATAATACCATAAATATGATGAAGGTGTCCGTACTAGTAATGGTGGTCACGACATTGGTTTTGGTGCAGGCAGTGGTGTTGCGAGCTCATGTGAATGTCGGCCAAATTCGGCAATTGGCTGCTCGGAACAATGTGTCTTGCGTTTTGGTTTTTGGAGATTCGAGTGTCGATCCTGGCAATAACAATGTCCTTCAAACCACAATGAAGGGCAATTTCCCTCCTTATGGGAAGGACTTCTTTGGTCGTCGACCTACTGGAAGGTTCAGTGATGGACGACTCGCCACTGACTTCATTGGTATTATATATACATTCATCTCTTTTATATAATTAGTTTTTAATAATTACGTTTTTATTAAGGTGTTAGTACCCATTAAATATAAAAAATAAATGTGGCGTTATAAGAACCAATCTCATATACTGGAACTAATTATGGTTAGTACTAATACTTACATAGTACTTGTGTTATGGCTATTAATATTAGTAGCTCTGCATGAATGACTGCTTTCGGATCTTCTCTAACTAGGCGTTTTTAATTAAAATGGCACCATATCTAAGATATATGTATTAATTACTTCTTTTATATATGCAAATGGTACCATATCTAAGATATATGTATTAATTACTTATTTTATATATGCATTTGAAGAACATTAACGTTCTGTATCTTAGTTAAATCATGTAGCCAGATCGAATATTAGGGTAAACTAGGCCAATATTTATAATCCTTGAGAAAAGTGGTCCTTTGCACAGTTATTCTCCGACTACAACCTGAGAAACCAACAAAGAGCATATGCATTTGTCACGTATATATATTATCAGTTCATTAATCACTTTGCATTATTCTCCGTTGAATTATATACACTTGCGTTTTACTCAAAAGAAAAGGTATACTCTAAAGTTAGTTTGGTCGTTTCTATACATATATATACATATATATATATATATATGTATTATTGGTTGTTATGTTTTCTCTATTGTATTAATATTATTGTTTTTCACAGCGGATACAATTGGGTACCACAAGATAATTCCAGGATTCCTTGATCCGCATCTGAAGGTAGCAAACATGGTGCATGGTGTTAGTTTCGCCTCAGCTGCTTCCGGTTACGACGATTATACCGCCAATATTTCGGTAAACAAACACTGTACTTTTAACGTACATCTTTTTGTATACTAGTATTGTATAAACATATACTATTAATTGAATAACTTATTTTGTTGATGTTTTTTTTTTTTTTGGTTTTGTGTGTGTGTCTTGAAACAGAACGTGTTACCTCTTTCGGCACAGCTGAAATACTTTATGCACTACAAGGTGAAAGTGAGGAGACTTTTGGGTGAGAAAAGAGCAGACGACATCATAAGAAACGCTATATTTGTTTTAAGTATGGGCACAAACGACTTTCTCCAAAACTACTACTTGGACCCATTTCGCCCCAGCCAATACACTCTCAACGAGTATCAGAATTTCCTCGTCTCTCGCATGGCTGACAATATTAAGGCACTCATCAAGTGTTCCTCCTCTAAATTTGATCGTATATCTTGTATATTATTTATGATCACATTTGCTAAAGAGGTTCAAGTCTTTTGAACCAAAAAGTTGGTTTGAGCCAATGCTTAATAAAACCTTTTGAGACTTTGTTCAAACCAATATTGATTTGATATTTTGAACCAACAAAAACTTAAGAATTCTAAGTTTACCCCCAATTTTTCCTCCTTTTTAATCTTTTGAGCTAAAAATTTAAACCACATATTTTAAACTTTTCATTTCAAACCATAAAAGTTCAAACCACCCCGACCTGATTATCAAACGGAGTCTGCAATTTCCCTTATTAATACTTCACATGTGTTCATCCGGAGATCGCCAATTATTAAATAATATGGATTCTCACAGATTTACATGAGTTATTATTGTTATTATTACAGGAAATGCATAGGCTTGGCGCGCGAAGATTAGTGGTGGTAGGAGTTCCACCCCTGGGGTGCATGCCTCTGGTCAAAACGCTTCAGGACCAAACTACATGTGTAGAAAGTTACAACAAATTGTCTCTCTCATTCAATTCCAAGATAAGTTTCAAGCTCAGCTCCATTAAATCTACTTTGCGGATGAAGGTCGGCTTCGTCGATGTGTACGGTATTGTAGTTAATGCCATGAACAACCCACACAAATATGGTTAGTTTGTCCTTTTCTTTCCTTGTGCACTCTTATTTTTCTATAGATATATATATTTATATAGGCAAAATCTTGAATTCGACATGACTTTTTTTGTATTTCTGTGTAATATTATTCACAAGTGTGTGTAACATGTAGCTGTTTAAGTTTAACATTCAATGTTATATGTCTTGAACTGTAACATTTTTTTTTAAATGTTACGTTTAAACAAACTAAACCTTACACGCACAAAGAATGATGTTACATAAAAATACAAAAAAAAGTTACTTTTGTCGGATTGATCTAATTGTCGATAAATTTTCGTGGAACTAATATTCTAATGTTAAAACAAATTACATACAGGTTTGACTGAAACTTCCAAAGGATGTTGTGGGACTGGTACCATAGAGTATGGCGATTCATGCAGGGGCATGGCCACATGCAATGATCCGACAAAATATGTGTTCTGGGATGCTGTTCATCCAACGGAGAAAATGTACAAAATCATAGCCGAAGAGGCCGTGGAATCTGTCAACTCAAACCTCTTGATTTAAGAATATATTGTTGTTGTACTAGTTAGTTGTAATTTGTGACATCTTCATCTTTTATAAAAGCTGAATCCACCTCTTTTTTGTTTTGCTAGTAATCTTTTTGGAAGATCTGTTTTACGCTTATTGTTGGAGGATATGTTGCAACAGATTCTTCTGTAACACTATTAATTAATTAAGTTTTCTGAATAAGAACAATTTGTTAACCTAATAGCCTACGAAAACAGTAAATAAATAATGCACATCCACCGAGCCAGTAGACCTAGACATTGAATTATCCACCAATTATCAAAATTACAATTACTAATGGTCTTATACAATTTAGAGACCCCCTCTCGTAATTGTCGCCTAAGTACTTGTAACAATTAGTTGGTCCTAATTCAACAAGTACCACTCGTTTTTAAAATTGTACGTTAAAATCATTTCAATTAGCAGTCACCTTTTCTTTAAAACTTTTAATTCTTCTCCCGAAAAACGCAATTGAAAACTCTCAAGACTCACGTAGAGAAAAGCAGTGTTGAGGTGTATTTATATATACAGAGAAGTCTAATTATATCGTGTGTCAAAGTCGGATGACATAATCCAAGTCGAAGTTGAATTATCACAATTTAATTCGGTAATAATCCTTATAATTAGCCTGCTTTATTTTGGATAAACACGCTAAGGCTTCCACGTTTTTTCTTGCGTACGTGATCAAATCTCCAAACTTTATTTAATTCAAAATTTATTCGAATTCTGCTCCAAGTCTTAAATTCCTTGTGTACTTTAGTTTTCTATAGATATATATTTATATAGGCAAAATCTTAAATTCGACGTGACTTTTTTTTTGTATTTCTGTGTAATATTATTCACAAGTGTGTCTAACATGTAGCTGTTTACGTTTAATATTCAATGTTATATGTGTTGAACTGTAACATTTTTTTTTAAATGTTACGCTTAAACAAATTAAACCTTACACGCACAAAGAATGATGTTACATAAAAATACAAAAAAAGTTACTTTTGTCGGATTGATCTAACTGTCGATAAATTTTTGTGGAACTAATATTCTAATGTTAAAACAAATTACATACAGGTTTGACTGAAACTTCCAAAGGATGTTGTGGGACTGGTACCATAGAGTATGGCGATTCATGCAGGGGCATGGCTACATGCAATGATCCGACAAAATATGTGTTCTGGGATGCTGTTCATCCAACGGAGAAAATGTACAAAATCATAGCCGATCAGGCCGTGGAATCTGTCAACTCAAACCTCTTGATTTAAGAATATATTGTTGGTTGTAATTTGTGACATCTTCATCTTTTATAAAAGCTGAATCAACCTCTTTTTTGTTTTGCTAGTAATCTTTTTGGAAGATCTGTTTTACGCTTATTGTTGCAGGATATATTGCAACAGATTCTTCTGTAACACTATTAATTAATTAAGTTTTCTGAATAAGAACAATTTGTTAACCTAATAGCCTACGAAAACAGTAAATAAATAATGCACATCCACCGAGCCAGTAGACCTAGACATTGAATTATCCACCAATTATCAAAATTACAGTTACTAATGGTCTTATACAATTTAGAGACTCCCTCTCGTAATTGTCGCCTAAGTACTTGTAACAATTAATTGGTCATAATTCAACAAGTAACACTTGTTTTTAAAATTGTACGTTGAAATCATTTCAATTAGCAGTCACCTTTTTTTTAAAACTTTTAATTCTTCTCCCGAAAAAGGCAATTGAAAACTCTCAAGACTCACGTAGAGAAAAGCAGTGTTGAGGTGTATTTATATATACAGAGAAGTCTAATTATATCGTGTGTAAAAGTCGGATGACATAATCCAAGTCGAAGTTGAATTATCACAATTTAATTCGGTAATAATCCTTATAATTAGCCTGCTTTATTTTGGATAAACACGCTAAGGCTTCCACGTTTTTTCTTGCGTACGTGATCAAATCTCCAAACTTTATTTAATTCAAAATTTATTCGAATTCTGCTCCAAGTCTTAAAACTTTGAATTCGAAACCTGCTGCACTTTTTATCATCAATCTTCAATTTTGAAATCAGCAGCATTTTAATTCTGCAGTACTTTGATTTTTGAATTCAAACACCACTTGGATTAGAATATCACCAGAATTCGGTATTCATAATTTAAACTGCGGCAACTCAGAAAATCTGCATCAAATTAGACTTCACAGATTTTAATACTTCAACTTGAACTCGAATTTCAACTTGAACTCTGCAATCTTATTGAATAAGGATTTGGATGATATTTATATTATTTTCTTCGTATATCCGTCGTTGGTATTACGGGTTTTCCTTTAAATTTATGTTATAACATCTAATAAGGCTTCGAGGCACACTATTAAAAAACATATTACTATCAACATGTTGATCGTATCGGTAATGGTGTTCAAGCGATAAGAAAAGAGTTTTCTTAAAGATCATACGTAAACGCTTCCAGTAACGAGTAACGAGGTCAAAGTGTTGATAAAACACATGCATTTTTTCTAACAGCAAGATACCAAGCCTGAAATTAAAAAAATATCTAATTTAACAATATGCCAATCAAAATACCAAATCAAGCCTAAAATTGCAAAAATATCTAATGAACAAAGTTGTAACCTAAAACCTGAAATATACAAACTAAAAGGACAAAATTTTCATTTGGTCCTCGAATTATATACGAACTTTCGATAATGGGCCAATCCCTAAACTCTTACAAAAAGTGCAAACTAATAATTGAGGGCCCGTTCTTTTTGTAAGTTCAAGTTGAGAATATGAGATGAAAAATAAATTTTTATGAGAAAAAATACCATATAAAAAAAATTAAATTTCAATTTTTATGATAAAAAATACTGTAGTAAAAAGTTTGATGAGTTGTGATTGGGCCTAACTGATAACTGTTTAATTTTTCACGTTTTCACGTCACGTGTGGCTCACATACGTGACCTAATTAATTTATTGATGAGAATATTTTTGTAAGGATTCGTAGGTCAATATTATGTCCAAACAATATAAGCAGTACCCTTTTTCACCCGCTAAATTTATTCTATTGGGTTTTCGATCTCTTATCATGAATGGTGATTTCCAAAGAAAAAAAAAAATTTCAGCTCAACCTTAATGCGCGTTAATGCTTCAGCTTGTTCAGTCCCAAGTTCTCTCTCTCTCTCTCTCTCTTTCTCTCTCTCTCTCCTTTTTTTTTTTTGGGTCATTATGAACATTAATTGCATTTCCTTTTGTTGATTTTCCAAGATTTCATTATGCATTATTTTTAGAATTTAAGGATTTTAGGCACAGAATAAGAGTAGGTGTGACATTGCATAGTTGGGATTTGTTTTTCTTTAATATGATGCCTATCATCTTCATCATTTATTTAAAAAAAAAAAAAAGCTCACGTAAATGATTTGGAGGAAAAAAATATACATGCAGGAAGTGGTGGTTTTTAAATATGTTTTTAATAATAGATCACCTTTTTAAATTTTTGTCTATTACGTAACATAAATTATATTAATTATATGATAGTAATATATCATGTCATCCAGCGTATAATTGTTAAATTTTTTAGATGTTGAGTTAATTAAACTACGTACACGTACATACTAAACTTAATAGTACTTTACACATTAATGCTGGATAATTTGGAAAGTCCCAACGACAAATACTTAACACATCGTTGTCAAAGAAACACAACAGACATAAATAGAAATGATAATTGGAAAATTAATTAATACAGATCCGTTTTAATCCTTCAAGAGAAAATCGAGAATGGGAAGTGTGTTCTTAAAGAGATAGTAGTATGTCTTCTCAGTCGGGTGTATTGAATCCCAAAACATGTATTTAGTTGCATCAGGGCACGTATATGAAAGTGGATTGCACAAAAATGATGTTTCAAGGTATCCAGTTCCACAGCATCCATTAAAAATCTTATCAAAACCTGATTAAGAAAATGAAAAAGATGAAATATTTTTGTCACCACTAGAGCTGCCAGTTCAAAATGTGATCGGCCCAGTTCAAAAGCTCGCATAGAACGGGCGTCTCGTATATTTTGTAGAAAAATAAAAAAAATAAAAGATTGACGGGCCAGATATTGAGCCAAAGTATGTGTTCTAAGCCGGTCCCTTTGACTCAACATAGAGTTGTAAGTTTAAGTTGGGTCAAACGAGCCAGCTCGAAGCCTATCATTGTTGGCCCGATCTTAGCACAACATCAACCCCGGGAAAGGTTGGCCCGAGGTTTCGAGTCTAGAGGCTTCAATGCAACCATTTTTATTTTTATTTTTTATTTTTTTAAAAAATGTATTGTAAAGGGTCGACCAGACCCAACAAATTTTCGGGCCGGTCAAGCCGGACGGCCTAAATTTAGGGCTCTCGCCCAACCTAAATTGACAACTCTAATTAGACTGGATTAAAACATAAGGAATTTGGGGAAATTACCAAATTTTTTGGGTCCTTGGATCATCTCCATCAATGGTTCATATATGTCAACGTAGGAGATCCTAGCACCAAACATTGCCAAGCTATTGTGCATGAATTGCAACTCATTTTGGAGGATTTTGTTGTAATTTCGCGCAACGGAGGAATAGCTATCAAGACAGCCACGTTGCTTAAGGCCATGGGGTGAGTTCAAGGTTATGACAATCGGCAAGCAGCCCATTGGTGGTAGCCCAACAACCGCCATTCTTCGAGCCCCTTCAGCCCATAAAACCTGTAAAGTAATTTCCCCAACAAGAATACATATAATACCCAAATTAAAGGTTAAGAAATTAAGAATGAGAATTCTGTGGTAGTATATGAAGAAATACAGAATATAGTTCTAGATCTTTCTGTTATATTAGAATCATATGAAATGAAGAGATGTGAAATAATTTAATAGAATTTGACGAAAATTTAATCGTTTTGAATGCTCAACTATAAGATATGATTTTTTGGGACCCTACTACAAATTTTCTTAATACAAATAAAGAAAAGAAATAGCAGATAGTGACTGGCCGTAACTATATTTATTAGTTAGAGGTCCACACCATGAATAATGGACCAATGGTGGTTGAACTCAGACTCGGAACACTTGAATTCTGTCTTACGTGTACGAATTATACATGACATTCATGATAGGTTCAGAGTTATTGTGAACTGAAATTTCCCATCATGAAATGAAATTTTCCAAAAGTCGTTTTGATCAAATAAATTCTATTTTTAATAATGTGTAATTCAATTTTCTTCAACTTAAGTTGGACATAATAACTAGAAAACGAGTTTATGTTAAAAAAAAAAAGAGTGCGTCAATAAATATGCAGCAACTTTATTAAGTTGATAATCATGTATTAGAAAAAAACTATAAAAAAATTACTACAACTTGGTCTAGGGGCCAAGCGATTTATATGTATATTACCTCTCAATTATTACAATATACTTACAAACACGTGCAAAATGTACACAAATATTTAGGCCCCGTTCATTTCACCGATTCGAGTTTTG
>NW_010362920.1:0-443 GCF_000414095.1 Morus notabilis
CGTTGCTGTTCCACAGAATTGCTGCAGCAATCTTCCAGCAGGATTTTATACATACATAGGGAATGGCTGATCCCTTTAATATCAGCTATCGACCATCCCATAGCCCTTTTATGCTTTCTAAGGACTTCAAGCAGCATGTCCTCCTGTTCCTCATCCAAGGTGGATGATATTATTACTGGCAAAGTATCTTCCTCACCCAAGTAAGCATACTTCAAATGAGTTGGTAAAGGCTTCAATTCCAACACCGGTGGTTCTTCAATTGATGGCCTAGAGGCTTCAAATTTCTCTCAGATAAATCCAGCGACTCAAATGGTCTTCTTTGACAAACAGCCACTTGATCGGTTTCTCCCAGTAATGCCGGTGAATCATCATCAACTTGCTCAACCTCCAATGTAGCATTTGAGACAGCCTCTTCCTCTATTTCCTCATAAGCATTCTTATTA
>NW_010362921.1:0-980 GCF_000414095.1 Morus notabilis
GGCTTCATCAAATTAATCTTTCTACTGAAGTGATGTGTCCTTTGTGTTCTTTTGCAGAAGAATCCGCAGTTCATCTGTTTTGCGAGTGCATAGTTGCTAGATCTCTTTGGTTCGGATGGAGATGGACTGTGAATTGGGGATCCACTTCATTTCAAGATGCCAAGCAGTTTTTACTTGCTATTCTAAATCCCCCGGTTACTGTGTTGGGATCTCCTGTTGCAAAAGAGGATTTTCTCCTCCTTGCTGCTGTTCTCATAGACTTGATTTGGACCACAAGAAATGCCTTCCCTTTTCTGATTGATTTGAACCAGCTTATGCAGCAGCTGAACAGGCATTATGAGGAGTTCAAGCAGACCAGCATTTCTAAAGTTTTTAATCAGGGGCATCCGTTGGGTGCTGCTTGTTCTTGGGTGCGTCCTCCATCTAATAAACTTAAGTTAAATTTTGATACTTCTTTCAGTAATGGGATGGCGGATTTGGCGTGTCGTGTGCTGCGTACTTGTCTAGTTAAATTTTGATACTTCTTTCAGTAATGGGATGGCGGGCTTGGCGTGTCGTGTGCGCGTACTTGCCTAGGCAATCCAATACTAGTTTGGACGGGCTATGTCAAGGCTTCCTCAGCTTTCCATGGAGAGATTTCGGCTTGCTTGAAGGCTCTCCAAATTGCTGCTTTGCGTGCTCCGGATAGAGTCCTCATTGAGAGTGATTGCCTTCAGTTAGTACAAGCTTTAAAAACAGGAACGTGATTGTCCTCAATGAAAACTTATTCCACAATTTACTATTTGCTACTCTTTGTTTAAATCCATCTCCCTCGCATCTTTTGCCTGAATTCCAAGATCTTGTAATCGTATTCTCTAGCTCGTTGGGCTTGCAGACCGTAAACCGAGAATAATTTTGAATCCATGAACCAAACGTTCACTAAGTTTATGGAGTTTGTCTCTAGTGGAATGTTTACTCCTGATGTAACTTCAGTTATGCTC
>NW_010362922.1:0-730 GCF_000414095.1 Morus notabilis
GAAACAACACTAAATAAATATAGTAATTGTGTAAAGGAAGAAGCCAAGAAGGTGGGCGTCCATATTCCCATTTCAAGAAATATGAGAGCATAGACCACCATTAGCAAGAAGAGCATAGACCACCATATTCCCATCTCCAACACCTCCGTAGTAGACCATCATTGACTTTGATTGTTGTTGGTACAGAAGTTTATTAATTCCTATTCCACCGGAAATAATTTCTATTTTCTCTAGTACTGAGTGTGTATGGAGTAAGGAGGTTGTCCCGTTGTTTGTAATCTCATCTATATTGGTTGATTTAGCACAATATAATAAAAGTTCTCTTTTATTAAATAAATAATAATATCATTTATTACATCATATGTTTTTAGGACATTCCTAACACCGAAGTAAAGTCAACCAAACCTCCATAGAAGGACCTTATAAAGAAAGGAAACAAATAGACCCGGAATTTTACATTGGAATTGAATCTACAAAAAGAGACTTAATAAAATTTTTCGTGATTCCTCCAGAGTAGGTGTAATTATACCCATCCTTGTAAAGGACATCCATGACACGAGCGAGATTGAGTACACGCATAAGGAGAGGCATTGGCATATCTCTGGGTTCAAGGCACTCTTCATTTATGTCCATTGAAAAATGGCAAGTTCATAGGCGTCTTCTTAGAGAGGAAATCTCGGGTAGATTAAGTCTAATTAAATTGTAAAAGAGTTCTTAGTGGATTGTATTG
>NW_010362923.1:0-1998 GCF_000414095.1 Morus notabilis
TTGACCCATTTCACCCTAAAGATTCCCCTACCACATTTTGTGAATAAGGTCCCGTTCATTTCGTCGATTCGAGTTTAGAATTCAAATTTTGCTACAGTAAAAAGCTCTCAGAAACAGTCACATCTAACTTTTTTGCTACAGTAAAAAGCTCTCACACAAAATCACATCTCAACTCGAATCAGAGAAGTGAACGGGCCCTAAATAAAGCAGTGGGAAAGTTTTTGCTCCAACCAAGTTCCTAAGGTGACTCGGTAATATAGGCCGCCTTAGAGTGTATATTTCTGAAAAGAAAATTCTCAAAAAAGAAAAAAATATATAAAACGGGTAGAATCTAATATAAATATAGTGACTAAAAACAGAATAAAAAGAGACATAAAATTGATTAAATTCTTCAAAGTAATAACGATTTCATGCCCACTATAAAAAATTAGTCAAATACAATAGAATTTTAAGAAAAAACCAAAAGTGATTGGCAATGTTACAATAACACGAACAGCTTCTTCTTCACTTTTTATTTATTTTTTAATTATTTATTAAAAAATCATGTATTTGTAAATTTATAATTAACCAAGTTTCTTTGGTTCTCTCAATTAACTATTTCAAAAAACAAAATAGTAAGAAATTTTCCAACTAGACTGAAAACTTTCATTCATATGTTAACTATAGGACTCATAAATTATACTACAACAACCCGTACAGTTATAAATATCAACTTTCAATCGTTAAAAAAAATTTAAAAAAAAATAGAGAATTTACTCTTGAGAGTGCATAAATCTAAACTTTTATTCTTTACTCTTGATAAATGTCATTTTATTAGTGTAATTATTTAACTAAAAAAGTTATGAATAAAAATCCTGCATCATGCACTTTTAAAAATTATTTATCAAGATTACTCAAAAATTAATAGTAATTACAACTATAATGACGATCCTTATTTTTTATATAGGACCGCCACATTTTTTTTTTCCTTTTTGGGAGTTAACAAATTAAGAAAGATGATCTGTAAATGATAAGACAGAAAATGTACGTTTAGGCTTACAGTACATATGAGAATTGAACCGCATTATATTACATCTTGTTTTGCGTTATCATTTCTCTGGATCAATCAACAACAGTAGTACTTGCCCACCCTTTTTGTAAAATCATTTTCTATACATCTTGTTTCTTTGTCTAGCACTAGACTCTATGATTCTTCTTCATGATTGATCAATCAAACCATAACATGGAAACTTATAATTAGTTTATAAAGTATATGGTACATTCCCCTAGTCTTTTTCTCAATTAATTTCCACACAATAATGGAATGAAAACAAAATTCCAAGAGATATCAGGCATATTAAAAAATTATATGACTTCGTTAAAGCTAGTTTGTCATTCTTGACTAGCACTAAGAAAACTGCACGCTGTATATGAATAATTCACATATATCATATGCTAAATATGATACCGAAATCCCATTCACGTGAATCATCAAGTCAGAAAAGAACATGTCGGGAAATCTTGTAGTTTGTTTTTTTGGTCAGAAACAGAGTGTACCGACATCAAAACAATTAAATCAAGTAATCCAAAAAATATATATAATCATTCCTTTGAAACTTTATAAAGAAACATATTATAAGGTCAATACTACTGTAGTATATTTGAAAACTTCATAACGTATAAATTATTGTTGGATGTGCGCCGTATCACAATCATTATTTTGTATTTCAATTTTCATATATAAGGATAGAGAGTAAAATGGGTTGTAGAGCTAATTTAATATTACAGCATAAAATTTCTCCATGAAAGGATCTGAGGTGCTCAATTTCATTCAGTGATAAAAAGTTCTTCTAAATTTTATTAATTAATCAATAGGATTGTTTGTTTCTTTTTTTATTATTATTTTATTTTGGTGCCCATAGATAACCTTCTTCGTAGAGATGCAAGAACGGGCCGGCTCGGTCCAGCCTGTCCCATTCTTCTTAGGCCCACGTGGGCCGTGGGCCGGGCCGGCCCATA
>NW_010362924.1:0-1313 GCF_000414095.1 Morus notabilis
AAAAAAAAAAAAAAAAAAAAAAACTCAATCCGAGTGCAAAGAAAAAAAATTATATAGAAAGTTGCAGAAAGAAACGAACGGAAGAGAAAAAAATGGGTCCAGAAATGAAGAAAGAAAGATAATATCCAGAAGGTTGTAGAATGACGCAAATGAAAAACACAAAAACAAAACACTCAGGCTGAATTGAAATGACCAAAACGGTCTTAACAAATCAAAACACAATAAAATGATCTAAAGGGCAAATTAGTAATTTAACGTCTAATAGGACATAACCGAAATTAAAATAACATCTGAACAAATTTTTAAATCTGTTATACGAATCTGCAGCATGAGAAAACACGAGTCAAAATATAACATTAACATGGTAAGTTAGTAATAATCCTGCAAAAAATAAAACGAAGAAAAGCATCAGGAAATTGATCAGACTGAGAAATAAGAAAATAAGGGAAATTTTTTTTGAAGAAAATATATATCAAAAACATTCTGAAATAAAATAATTAAGATAAATAAATCATACATAGTAAACAAACAAACGAAAACAAAAAGAAACAAAAATTTATCAAAAAAAGGAGAAAAAAAAAAAGAAAAACCTAAAACATAAAAAAGTAAAAAAAAAAAAAAAATCCAAAAACAAAAAAAAGAAAAATTTTGCCCAAGAAAATACAAAGGAAAAAAACCCTAAAACATAAATAAATAAAAATAAATAAATAAAATAGAAGAACGAAGACTTATATCATCCAAAAATAAATAAAGCAAAATAAAATTAATATCCATTACTCAAAAAAAAAATCAAACACCAGAACAAAAAAAAACGTAAATGAAACAAATGAAAAAGCAAAAAAAAAATCAGAGATGTGCGGACGAAGAATAGAGAAAAAAATCAAACAAAAAACCCAAATCAAAATAGGAAAATAGGCCAAAAAAACCCCCAAATCTGCCCCCAAACCCCACCAAAGGAACGAAGATATTGAAGGCACAGAAAGAGAAGAAACAGAAAAAAGAGGAATTCAAAAATAAAGAAAATAATATATTATAAATTCGCAAGGTTAAATTTTAACCAAATCCCAAAACATTAAAAAAGAACAAAGCCAAAAAAAAAATGAAGAAACAAATTTGAGGAAATGAACAGAGCACAGGAGCAAGACACGGTAGAAAAGAGAGAAAACGTTATGTCTTCAGCCCAAATTGACCAAACCCACCAAATGCTGTAACTGACCTACGCAGGAAAACAAATAAATCTGGTACAGAAATGGAAAAACCACGAGTGCGTTTGGAATTGGTTCCAAAACGTTTTTATTTTCTGTACAAAAATG
>NW_010362925.1:0-166 GCF_000414095.1 Morus notabilis
ACACCAAAATTTGTCACCCTTCCCGGGGCGGTTGTAGAGCGTGAAGAGACCTTCGGTCTAATGACTGATGGGCCTCGTTTCAACACCAAACGTTCTCGCCATTCCAATGGCGGTGGTAGGGCGCGAAGAGAGCTTTGATATAACGTCTGATGGGCCGGCCCCGTTA
>NW_010362925.1:298-581 GCF_000414095.1 Morus notabilis
ATTAGATCTATCGGTTGATGGGCACCGTTACACAACAAAAGTTTTGAGCGTTCCTTTGGCCATTGTAGATTGCGAACAAAGCTTCGATCTAACAGCTAATGGGGCCCGTTTCGACACAAAAAATTGTCACAGTTTCGTGGTGGTTGTAGAGGGTGAAGAGAGCTTTGATCTGACGGATTGTGCGGCCCCGGTATGGCTTTGGTGCGGCCCCGGGGCGGCCCTGGGGCGGCCCCGGGGTGGCCCTGGTGCGGCCCCGGGGTGGACACGGAATGCACCGGGGCGG
>NW_010362926.1:0-508 GCF_000414095.1 Morus notabilis
CGGAAAAAATACCTGGAAGCCGACTCGGATGATATCTTGAGTTCTTTGATCACGAACAGTCCTTCCTCCAATCTTTGTGTTTAGAATACCAAAGTCTTCCACGTCAATTCCTTGATTCTACGTAGACGTGTGTGTGGGCACACGTGAGACAAAACAGGTTTCTTAAACACTCGAATTTCCACAAACACCAACGCATGCACGATTTTTTGGAGAAAAATATTTTCTCTCTCTTTTGCTTAGAGAAATTAGGCCACCAACTGTTTAGGGCTGAAAAAATGTTTCAAAAAATGTTTCCACAATTTCTATCATTCTCATATTCTAAAGAGTAGAAGTCAGACTTCAAAACAGAATCAAATCCTTATCTCCAATTTTGAATTTTGAACAAAAAATCCCTTCACATTATCTCAAAGGTGGCCGGCCATATTAGGGTTTTCTAACCCTGTGTGTGGCGCCAATTCGGATAGGGAAGGAAGAGAAAAATCATCCTTTATCCTGTAGTCCAATTTCG
>NW_010362927.1:0-421 GCF_000414095.1 Morus notabilis
CGCGCGAGCCCGTGCCCCCCCGCACACGCGCCCGTTCCACCCCGCGCGCGCTCCAGCGGCCAGAGCGTAAAAAATCGATATTTTTTATGGTTTCTTTCGATTTTTCCCCAGAAGGCACTGATGTTTATCATTCTAAATTTTATTCACGATTTTTAGGAATTAATGCAACAAGAGGTACCTTTTTTGGATGAATATTTTATTTTATAGAATTTCTGCCATTTTTCGCATTTGAAAAATCTAAAAAAATGAAAAGGGGTCAAAAAATTCTGAAACATTGCAGATGCCATCCTTACATTTTTTTAAGCGTGACTACAAAAAATCGCATCAAAATAACAAGTATAACGTGCTTTTGGGGGTGATACCTCCTCGCGCAGATGCCCCCCCGCGCGCGCCCGGGCCAACCCCGCGCGCGCACCAGTGG
>NW_010362928.1:0-693 GCF_000414095.1 Morus notabilis
AGTAAAGTTGAATAAAGTTAAAACTTAAAAGAACATGAACTTGAATAAACTTGGAACTCGAATTGTCTTTTTTGAGTTTTTTGGACAAAAGAACAACTTTGTTCTTTTACATTTTTGAGTTAGGGTGACTTAAAAGTTGAGTTTAAATTATAACTTGAGTTGAAGTTATAACTTAAATTTGTGTTTGGATGTGCACATTTGAGTTTGATTTGAATTGAGAATCTTTTTAAGTTTGTGTTTGGGTTGGTCAAAACTTAAATTTGTATTTAGATAGTATTTTAATAAAAACTCAATGGTGATGAAAAATTTTAATAGGGTATATGGGTGGGGTTTTATTTGTCTTTTTGTTGTGAATGTATAGAAAAAAATCATCTCAATCAGAGTTAAAACGAAAAAATTATGACATTTTTAATAATATAAAAATTATTGTTCATTAACTTAAGTTTGAGTTTATGAACTCAAATTTAACCCCAAACTCGAGTTTAAACTCAAATTTTAAGAACATGAACTTAAATAAAATTATATGCTCAAATTTAAACTTTTTATAAGTTTCGTTGCAAAAAAAAAAACTCTAAGTTATGAGTATTGATATAGAGATCCATGGAGCTGTAACTCCTCAAGAGACACAAGTGAGCTCCATATGAGTCCTATAAAAGGATGGGACCCACCACTTTGTTTTTCCGTCTTTGTGGC
>NW_010362929.1:0-1633 GCF_000414095.1 Morus notabilis
CAAGCACTTCTTGGGAGGCAATCCAAGTTTCCTAGCATTTTTCTTGTTCGGTTTGAGTCTTTAGGGTTTAGAAACTTTTTATTTTTTAATTTTTTTCTTTATTTTTTAGGTACAAGTGGTGGAGCCAACGAGAGGCAGTGCAAATTCAAGGAAGCTATCATGCACCAAGCCTAAACACCAAAACAAAAAAGGGGAGTTTCTTAAACTTTTTCTTATTGTCTTGACTGCTTACACTTTTGAGGATGATGTGCATATAGAGCTTAGAGGGTGAAACGTTTCTTTGTTTCAAAAAAAGAAAAAAGAATTTTGAAAAAAAAGTGTTTCTTTATTTTGAATAAATTGAGATGATTTGTGCTTTCTTTGGTGATTTTCCTCATTCCAATTATGAGACTATGGTTGATAATTTTTATAGCTTTTGGAAAAGTGAATTTTGTCTAGGTGTGTGTTTAATTTTTTGAGTGAGTTTTATTTTGATTGTGATTATTCCATATTTGAGCACTATGCATTGATCTTTGAATTGCATGTTGATTTAGAGAATGTTTACGTGAATATGTGATTTTTCTTAATCTCAAAAGTCCTAGAATTTGTTTGATTTTCTCTTGAGGCGAAATGCTATACTTCATATTACCAAGAAAATGATTTAGGTCATCTTTGGATCGGTTGAGCCTTTCGAGCCTGCCGTGATATATTTTTATCCCTAGTATACCCCCTTGAGCCGAATGTCACATTTTCCTTGTTACCCACTGATTAACGCCCTAAAGTGATGTTCACAAGCGGTCAATTGTAGCACAGAAGGACGGTCGTATCCACAGAGAGGTAACAAAATAAACAAGAAAGATTAGCAAAATAAGCGCGTTAGAGAAAAATAAATAACAACTGAGTTAAAGAAAAAGAAGAGTTTTTGAGACTTTGTTGCAAATAAAATAAAAAGGAGAAAATTTGTATGAAGGAAATTCAGTAGTAAAAATGGTAAGGTGTCGAGAATCCCTAATGTTTCGTTCACCAATTCAAGTTTTGATTCACAAAATAAAGGAATCGAATAAATTAAATCTCTATATTGACTCCGAAAATATTATTATTACAAGTTATCCAAAATTGACAATATATCAATTTGAAAATATTGCAGTAAAAGACAATTTGTAAAATAATTTGAATGACAAAATAGTGCATGACAGAATTACATAATAAAAGTGTGACTGAACTTATATAAAAATTGACACAATATTTTGAAAAATAAATTAAAGATAGATGCAATTTAATTCATTCAGATATTGAACATTACTGCACAAGGAATCAAAAGCCCGAATTGGGTCACTCAACAAAAGTTCATCTCTCACCTCACCACGAGAACTCTAGCCTAGCTTGCAAAACTTTCTCACAAGTTCTAGAGAGAAAATATGAGACTAACATCAAGACGACAGAAAAATGAATATTCAAAGCTTCCAAAAAATCTTAGGCTAACCCCTTTATTTAAGTGTTCAGAGGTTACCTATCAAATAAGGAAATAAATAATAAAAATAGAAAATTACAAAA
Source organism: Morus notabilis (assembly GCF_000414095.1). Lineage (NCBI taxonomy): Eukaryota > Viridiplantae > Streptophyta > Magnoliopsida > Rosales > Moraceae > Morus > Morus notabilis. Next base: position 1,534 of record NW_010362929.1, read on the forward strand.
AAAAGGAAATAAAATAAAATTACACATAAATTAGGATAAATCATATATATAATTTGAGGAGGAAATTTGGTAATTTGCTCTGATTTTGGGGGAAGAAACT
>NW_010362930.1:0-2150 GCF_000414095.1 Morus notabilis
GACAGATTACAGTCTTATAAAACTTTCCGCTCAACTTAATAGGCATCTTGCTATCACATAAAACTCTCGTGGCATTCTTCCACTTAACCCACCCTGCCTTAATCCTAAGTTGAATATTCTCTTCTATATCTCCTTCGTACTGCACTATAGACCCAAGGTACCTAAACTTCCTAGAAGCCTCAATCTCCACACCATCTAAAGAAATTCCATCACTCTTATTACTTGAGTTACTAAACCTACAATGCATGTATTCAGTTTTCGTTCTACTTAACTTAAATCCCTTCGTCTCGAGAGTTTGTCTCCATCACTCTGATTACTTGAGTTTAACTCCGCCTATGCGTTTGTATAGCCGGTCCCAAGCCCGGATAAAAGAAGAGGGTTGCGGTAGGTTGATGGCCAGCGTAAAAATAAGTCACTCATGGATTTTACTCACATAGAATATGTTGGGGCGTTCCCTACGTGCGGCGCGCTATGCCGGGCCCCGGGTATAGTGTTAAGTAGGCAAGGGGGGTCTTCGCACATTCATGGACATGAGCGAGGGAAAAAGCGAGCCCATGCGCCACCTCGGGCCCCGGATATGGTGAAAAATATGCAAGAGGGGTCCTTGCACATTCATGGACGTGTGCAAGGGGCAAAGCTAGCCCATTATAGAAAAATTCGTTTAGGTAGTTGGAATGTAGGTTCTTTAACTGATAGATCTATGGAGTTAGCAGGTGTTATAGTAAAAAGAAGAATTAAGATTTTATGTTTACAGGAAACGAAGTGGACAGGAGAGAAAGCAAAGGAGATTAAAAATTTAAGACACGAATCATGGTATACAAGTTGGGAAAGGAATCGCAATGGAGTTGGTATTCTAGTGGACAAAACTATGAAGGATGACGTAGTTGAGATTAAGCGAATGGGAAATCAAATTATTATGCTCAAATTGGTACAACAAAATAAGTTTATCTATGTAATAAGTGCTTATGCTCTACAAATAGGATTGGATGCGGAAACTAAAGTCAAGTTCTGGGAAGATGTGGATGACTTAGTGTGTCGTATAGGCAATGAGGATAGCATTTTTATTGGAGGAGATTTCAATGGGCATGTTGGTAAGGATAGCAAAAACTTCGAAAAGATCCACGGTGGTTTTGGTTTTGGAGCTCGAAACGAAGAAAGAAAATCTATTTTGGAATTTGCGTTGGGACATGATTTTATCATAACAAACACTTTCAAGAAAAGAGATTCTCACTTGATAACTTTTAAAAATGGGAGGAACTTGAGCCAGATAGATTATTTTCTCACAAGATATAGAGAACGTTCTCTATGTAAGAATTGTAAAGTAATTCCTGGAGAAGTACTAGCCACCCAACATAGGTTAGTGATTTTAGATGTGAGCATTAAGCTTTGCTATAGAAAGACTAAGATAAACCACCTCCCATGAACTCGTTGGTGGCATTTAAAGGGAATAAAATAAAGCAACTTTAAAGAGAAGTTGTTAGACGAGGCTACTTGATCATATATAGGTGATACAAATACTATATGGGATGCCATGGCCAGCTGCATTAGAAAAGTGGCAACGGAGGTACTAGAGGAATCTAGAGGTAAAGGCCCCCTTGGGAAAGAAACCTGGTGGTGGAGTTAGGAAGTTCAAAAGGCTATTAGGACTAAGAGGGATTTACATAGAGATTTATCAAAGCGTAAGGATGTTGACACTTTTAATAAGTACAAATAAGCGAAAAAAAGAGGCTAAGCGAGCAGTTGGTAAGGCTCGTTCTACTTACTTAGATGAGGTATATAGGAAATTTGGGACTAGAGAAGGAGAGAAGAATATATATAAACTAGCTAAGATAAGATAAAGGAAGTGTCATAACCTAAATCAAGTGAGGTATGTTAAGGATGATACGGATCAGGTTCTAACAAAAGATAAAGACATTAGGGAAAGGTGGAGGAGTTACTTTGAGAAGCTTTATAATGATGATCATGCGATAGAGTTTGACAATCTTAGGTCACAAGAACCTAATGTGATGTATAAAAGAGGAATCATTGTCTCGGAAGTTAAAACTGCACTACGGAAGATGAAAAAGGGGAAGGCAAATGGGCCAGATGATATTCTAATAGAAGTTTGGATAGTGTTAGGATATGCTGGAATTGTGTGGCTCACTAAGCTT
>NW_010362931.1:0-525 GCF_000414095.1 Morus notabilis
TCAGCCGTTAGATCCAAGCTCTCATCGCGATGTAGGAATGGCACGGGAACGGTGAAAACTTTTACTATCGTAATGAGGCCCACAATTCGTCAGATCAAAGCTCTCTTCGTCCTCTACAACCGCCACGAAACCGTGACAATTTTTTGTGTTGTAATGGGCCCCATTACCCGTTAGATCGAAGCTCTCATCGCAATCTACAATGGCCAAAGGAACGCTCAAAACTTTTTTTGTGTAACGGCGCCCATCAACCGATAGATCTATTCTCTGTCTGCGCTCTACAACCACCACGGGAACGGCGACATCTTTTGTTATCGTAACGGGGCACCTCATCCGCCATAAAAAAAAATACAACCGCCACGAATTTAGCGACAACTTTTTGTGTCGTAACGGGGCCGGCCCATCAGAGGTTATATCGAAGCTATCTTTGCACTCTACCACCGCCACTATAATGGTGACAACGTTTGGTGTGGAAACGTGGCCCATCAACCGTTAAATTAAAGATGCTCTCTTCGTGATCTACGAATG
>NW_010362932.1:0-852 GCF_000414095.1 Morus notabilis
AAAGAACAAGTAGAGTGGCTGCAAAAGATGTTCAGTCAAGGATCTTCTCGTACCCCGGTTATCTCAATTGGATCCGCTGCTCAAAGAGGTAACTTCCTAACTGCCTTACATACAAAAGCCGAGGATTCATCAGGTTGGATCATCAATTCTAGAGCTTCCGACCACATGACAGGTGATGTATCATTACTCCATGATTGCAGTCCCTGCCACGAGAATTACAAAGTCAGAATTGCAGATGGTTCCCTTTCCACAGTGATTGGTGTTGGGAAAGTGATAATCTCCGAGACTAATTCTTAACCAAGTTCTTTTGGTTCCCAATCTCATGTAATTTACTGTCTATCAGCAAACTGTGTGGCTAATTTCTCTTCCACTTATTGTTCGTTTCAGGATTTGGCTTTTGGGAAGATGATTAGCAATGCTAAGGAAAGCAAAGGACTCTACTGGTTTAGGGCTGCAGAAAAACAAGACCCTCAAGCACATCATGTTTCCTCCTCTATTCCAGATCCTAGGTTAAACTTGTCTTTAGATTCAAATAAAGAAAGTACAATCATGTTATTGCATTATCGCGCCTAGGACACCCAAATTTTATGTACTTATCAAGGATGTTTCCATCACTATTTAATAAAAATCCCAAGCTTTTCCAATGTGAGGTTTGTCAACTTTCTAAGCATTGTCGTAATTCTTATCCCCCCCAAAATTACAAACCATCAAAACCATTTTCTATTATTCATAGTGACATTTGGGGACCCTCTCGTGTTCAAAATATTTCTGGTGCTAGATGGTTTGTTACTTTTGTTGATGACCATACTCAAGTTACATAGGTATTTCTTATGAAGGAAAAATCAGAGGCGG
>NW_010362933.1:0-1776 GCF_000414095.1 Morus notabilis
ACATAGAATCTGTTGGGGCGTTCCTTACGTGCGATGCGCTATGCCGGGCTCCGGATATAGTGTTAAATAGGCAAGGGGGGTCTTTGCACATTCATGGACGTGTGCGGGAGGAAAAATGAGCCCATGCGCCATGTCGGGCCCCAGATATGGTGAAAAATATGCAAGGGGGGTCCTTGCACATTCATGGACGTGTGCAAGGGGTAGAGCTAGCCTATGATAGGAAAATTCGTTTAAGTAGTTGGAATGTAGGTTTTTTAACTGGTAGATCTATAGAGTTAGTAGATGTTATGGTAAGAAGAAGAATTAACATTTTATACTTACAGGAAACGAAGTGGACATGAGAGAAAGCAAAGGAGATTGGAAATTTAGGACACAAGGTATGGTATACAAGTTGGGAAAGGAATCGCAATGGAGTTGGTATTCTAGTGGACAAAACTGTGAAGGATGACGTAGTTGAGATTAAGCGAATAGGGGATAGAATTATTATGCTCAAATTGGTACTAGGAAATAAGTTAATCTATGTAATTAGTGCTTACGCTCCACAAATAGGATTGGATGCGGAAACTAAAGTCAAGTTCTGGGAAGACATGGATGACTTAGTGTGTTGTATAGGCAATGATGATAGCATTTTCATCGGAGGCGATTTCAATGGGCATGTTGGTAAGGATAGGAAAAACTTCGAAAGGATCCACGGTGGTTTTGGTTTTGGAGCTCAAAGCGAAGAAGGAAAATCTATTTTGGAATTTGCGTTAGGACATGATTTTATCATAACGAACACATTTTTCAAGAAAAGAGATTCTCACTTGATCCTTTTTAAGAATGGGAGGAACTTGAGCCAGATAGATTATTTTCTCACAAGGTATAGAGAACGTTCTCTATGTAAGAATTGTAAAGTAATTCCTAGAGAAGTACTAGCCACCCAACATATGTTAGTGATCTTAGATGTGAGCATTAAGCTTTGCTATAGAAGGATTAAGATAAATCACCTTCCACGAACTCGTTAGTGGCATTTGAAGGGAATAAAGCAATTGACCTTTAAAGAGAAGTTGTTAGATGAGGCTACTTGGTCATATATAGGTGATGCAAATACTATGTGGGATGCCATGACCAGCTGCACTAGAAAAGTGGCAAAGGAGGTACGAGGGGAATCTACAGGTAAAGGCCCCCCAGGGAAAGAACCTGGTGGTGGAGTGGGGAAGTTCAAAAGGCTATTAGGACCAAGAGGGATTTCTATAGAGATTCACCAAAGCGTAAGGATGTTGAAACTTTTAAATAAGTACAAAAAAGCGAAGAAAGAAGCTAATTCTACTTACTTAGATGAGGTATATAGGAAATATGGGACTAGAGAAGGGAAAATGATATATATAAACTAGCTAGGATAAGAGAAAGAAAGTGTCGGGACCTAAGTTAAGTGAAGTGTGTTAAGGATGATATGGATTAGGTTCTGACAAAGGATAAAGACATTATGGAAAGGTGGAGGAGTTACTTTGAGATGGTTTATAATGATGATCATGCGATAGAGTTTGACGATCTTAGGTCACAAGGAGAACCTAATATGATGTATACAAGAGGAATCAGAGTCTCGGAAGTTAAAACTGCACTACGGAAAATGAAAAATGGGAAGGCATGTGGGCCATATGATATTCCAATAGAGGTTTGGATGGCGTTAGGAGATGTTGAAATTGTGTGGCTCATTAAGCTTTTTAAGGAGATACTAAAGAAGAAGTATATGCCTGATGCATGGAGAAAAAATATTCTTGTCCCCATCTTCAAGAA
>NW_010362934.1:0-221 GCF_000414095.1 Morus notabilis
CTAACGGCTGATGGGCCCTGTTACGACACCAAAATTTATCGCCCTTCCCAGGGCGGTTGAAGAGTGCGAAGAGAGCTTCGATCTAACGCCTGATGGGCCTCGTTTCAACGCCAAATGTTGTCGCCATTCCAGTGGCGGTGGTAGGGTGCGAAGAAAGCTTCGATATAACATCTGATGGGCCGGCCCCGTTACGACACCAAAGGTTGTCCCCGTTCCCGTGG
>NW_010362934.1:308-517 GCF_000414095.1 Morus notabilis
GCGCAAACAGAGATTAGATCTATCGGTTGATGGGCGCCGTTACACAACAAAAGTTTTGAGCGTTCCTTTGGCCATTGTAGATTGCGTAGTGAGCTTCAATCTAACGGCTAATGGGGCCCGTTATGGCCCTGGGGCGGCCCCGGTACAGCCCAACTTTTGATGTCGTAACCGGGCCCATCAGCTGTTAGATCGAACCTCTCTTCGCGATC
>NW_010362935.1:0-207 GCF_000414095.1 Morus notabilis
AGAGCTTCGATCTAACGCCCGACGGGCCCCGTTAGGACACCAAAAGTTTCGACCGAAAACGTGGCAGCTGTAGATCACGAAGAGAGGTCCGATCTAACGGCTGATGGGCCCCGTTACGACTCCAAAAGTTTTCGCCGTTCCCGTGGCTGTTGCAGAGTACGAAGAGAGCCTCGATTTGACGGATTATGGGCCCTGTTACGAAAACAA
>NW_010362935.1:279-1005 GCF_000414095.1 Morus notabilis
ACCAAAAGTTGTTGTCATTCCCGTGCCATTCGTAGATCACGAAGAGAGCTTCTTTAATCTAACAGTTGATGGGCCCCGTTACGACTCCAACATTTGTCGCCCTTCCCGGGGTGGTTGTAGAGCGTGAAGAGAGCTTTGATCAAACGGTTGATCGGCCCCGTTTTAACACCAAACGTTGTCGCCATTCTAGTGGCGGTGGTAGAGCGCGAAGAGAGCTTCGATATAACCTCTGTTGGCCGGCCCCGTTACGAGAGAAAAAGTTGTCGCTAAATTCATGGCAGTTGTAGAGGGGGAAGAGAGCTTTGATCTGACAGATTATGGGACCCGTTACGACATAAAAAGTTGTCGCCGTTCCCGTGCCAGTTGTAGATCACGAAGAGAGCTTCGATCTAACGGCTGATGGGCCCCGTTACGACACCAAAATTTGTCGCCCTCCCCGGGGCTGTTGTAAAGTGCGAAGAGAGTTTCGATCTAACGACTGATGGGCCTCACTTCAACACAAAACATTGTCGCCATTCCAGTGGCCGTGGTAGGGCGCGGAGAGAGCTTTGATATAACGTCTGATGGGCCGGCCCCGTTACGACACCAAAGGTTGTCCCCGTTCCCGTGGCAGTTGTAGAGCACGAAGAGAGCTTCGATATGACGGATGATGGGCCCCGTTACGACACCAAAAGATGTCGCCATTCCCGTGGCGGTTGTAGAGCGCAAACAGAGATTAGATCTATC
>NW_010362935.1:1122-1976 GCF_000414095.1 Morus notabilis
CGGTTTCGTGGCGGTTGTAGAGGGCAAAGAGAGCTTTGATCTGACGAATTGTGGGCCTCGTTACGACACCAAAAGTTTACACCATTCTCATGCCATTCGTAGATCGCGATGAGAGCTTCGATCTAACGCCCGATGGGCCCCGTTACGACACCAAAAGTTTCGCCGTTCCTGTGGCAGTTGTAGATCACGAAGAGAGCTTCGATCAAACCGATGATGGGCCCCATTTCTACACCAAAAGTTGTCGCCGTTCCCGTGGCAGTTGTAGGGCGCGAAGAGAGCTTCGATCTAACGCCCGATGGGCCCCGTTAGGACAGCAATAGTTTTCACCAAAAATGTGGCAGTTGTAGATCGCGTTAGATCGAACCTTTCTTCGCGATCTACAATGGCCAAAGGAACGCTCAAAACTTTTGGTGTGTAACGGCGCCCATCAACCGATAGATCTAATCTCTATTCGCGCTCTACACCCGCCACGGGAATGGCGACATCTTTTGGTTTCATAACGGGGCCCATCATCAAAAAAAAATCGTCCTCTACAACTGCCACGGGAACGGGGACAACCTTTGGTGTCGTAACGGGGCCGGCCCATAAGACGTTATATCAAAGCTCTCTTCGCGTCCTACCACCGCCACTGGAATGGCGATAACGTTTTGTGTTGAAACGAGGCCCCTCAGCCGTTAGATCGAAGCTCTCTTTGCACTCTACAACAGCCCCGGGAAGGGCGACAAATTTTGGTGTCGTAAGGGGGCCCATCAGCCGTTAGATCCAACCTCCCTTCACGATCTACAACTAGCACGGGAATGGCGAAAACTTTTTATGTCATAATGGGTCCCATAATCCGTCAGATCAAAGCTCTC
>NW_010362936.1:0-643 GCF_000414095.1 Morus notabilis
ATTCTAGTAAATGATGTTTTTTTTAAATAATATAATAAAAATCTAGATGTAAGCACTTTTAAAGAGTATTTGTCTTATTTTTTTAAAAAAATAAAAAAATAAAAAAAGTAAACCGACGTTGTAATGGCCCAACTCCCAATACAATGCATGACTAATTGATTAATGTCAAGTTTTGATTCATGTCACGATCTTGACAAGAATCAAAGTCTAAAAAAATGTTATGCTCGATGCACGAAAATTTTAGTAGCAAAAAATCAAAATTCTTGAAGAAGATTTTTTTTTTTAAATAGTTTAATAAAAATTTAGATACATGCACTTTTAAAGAGTATTTATCTCATTTCTTAAAACAAAAACCGACGTTCTAATGGTCCAACCCCCAATACAATGCATGACTAATTGACTAATGTCAAGTTTTGATTCATGTCATCTTGACAAGAATCAAAGTTTAAAAAAATGTTATTCTCGATGCACGAAAATTTTGGTAGCAAAAAATAAAAATTCTTGTAAAAGATGTATTTTTTTTGGGTGAAATAGTCTAATAAAAATTTAGATACATGCATTTTTAAAAAGTATTTATCTTATTTCTTTAAAATAAATAAATAAAAATCAATGTTGTAATGGTCCAACCCCTAATCCTGTAGAG
>NW_010362937.1:0-1121 GCF_000414095.1 Morus notabilis
AATGCTTATTTGCCCTGCCACGTTGATCATTTGTACATATGTTACTGTAGAAATATTAAATGAATCTTTTATCTTATCTTCTTTTCGCAATGGGAAAGCAATTTTTTGGTCCAAAAAAATTTGATTGCTTTTCTTTTCCCTTCTTTTCTTTTTCTTCATTTCCTTCTCTGGTAATTTTTTCCCCCTTTGTTGTTCCTATTTCTTTCTTTTCTTTCCTATTTTGTTCTCTTTTTTTCCAGGTGATTACTATATTTTTTCTTTACCATTTATTAAGGTCATCATTATATTATATGTAGTGTCTATTTACCCTGCTACGTCAATTATATGTACTCATATCATTGTAGAAATATTGAATGAATCTTCTATTTTTTTCTACTTTCTACAATTGGAAAGAAATTTCTGTGAAGGAAAAAGTTTGATTGTTTTTTCTTTTCCCTTTTTTTTCTCCATTTTATCATCTAATTTTTTCCTCTTCTGGAGTTCTTTTTTTTTTCTCCTGTTTTCTTTTGATAATGTATTATTCTTATTACTTAATTTAAGAATTTTACTTTTCTATATCATATCCACCGACTTTCTGTTTTACTTGTAATCTCCTTAGAGGTGGTGCATTTGCTCACTATTTCTATATTTAAGAATGTCCCTGCCGATGGACTTATTATACATGTTTTCATTTCTCTCTCTCTTGTTTCACCCATTGCTTCCCTATCTCAGTTTACATCATTTACTGCTCTTTTAGCCGGTCTATCATTTAGTGCTCAACCTTACTTAATACTTGAATATCTTATTTATGAGCCTTTCACCCTTTCTTTCATCTGGTTGGCTGACATTTCATATTTAAGTCATTATCTATATTGTTCCAAGTACTGTTAATAATCACTATCCATATCTATTTAATTCATATCCATGATGTTGGATGCATTCATTTGCTATGATAGTATTGATATTTACTGTTATTTGTCCTTTTTTTCTTTGTATTTGCTTAGTAAGTAGTCCTTATACATTTACTGTTTCATTTGTTTTCTGATGATGTATACATGCATATATATAGATATATATATATATATATATATATATATCTCTACCTATTTAGTATTAGTTTTTTCTCTGTATGTTGCTTTACA
>NW_010362937.1:3209-7948 GCF_000414095.1 Morus notabilis
AATTACTTTTTATATTTTCAATGTTATATAATTTATCTAAAAATTACTCATATCATTTTATATATTCTTTTTTTACTCATTCCAGTTCTTTTGTGTCCTTATCATTTCAATATATTTCTCTTTGATTTCTTTTTAATCCATTTCATTCCTCAGTTTTATTTATGCAACTTATTGCCTTTTTTTCCTTTTCTTTTTTTCCCTAGCATTTCCTTCTCCTTTGTTCTACATCTGATTTTAAGTTTTTTTTACTTCCTTATATTCTGAAAATGTTTACTCTTCCTTAATACTATATTCCCTTATTTCTTTTTGCTCTTATCTCTTCCATCACTTAAATCTTCTTCATCTACTTAGCAATCTTTGAACAACTTTAAATTTTACTTATTCTTTTTTTCTCTCTCTTATTACTTAATCAACTAATATTTTGAATAACTTGACATTTCACTTCAACTACTTTCCATGTTTTCCATTTCTGACCACAATCCTTTTACACTTTTTATATTTTGTCCTAAATACAAACTTCTTTAAGCTTTTATATCATCCAATCTCATTATTATTTCTTACATCTTTCATACATTCTGATTTAATTTCATTCTCCTTTGTTGCTTTACATGTTTTAAATGTTATTGTATGCGTTCATTATAACAAAAGTTAAGCATTGAACCCTCAAAATGACAACCTTTGCTTATCATAAAGTAAATTAATACTTTTCCATCTTTTATCTTCTCTTATTTTACCATACCGTTTTGCTCATGATCTTTTATTATTTTATTTCCCTTAAATCTGGCTTAATTCATATTTCTGATGTTGGATGCATTAATTTGTTAGGCTAGTATGTATATTTACTGTTATTTGTCCTTTTTTTCTTCGTATTTTCTTAGAAAGTAGTCCTTATACATTCACTGTTTCATTTGTTTTCTGATGATGTATACATGAATATATATATAGATACATATATATATATATATATTTCTCTACCTATTTACTCTTAGTTTAGTCTTGATAAGTTGCTTTACATGGCAATGATGATAGTAATTAATTTTGATGTATTGAGTTTTATATAATTTCTCCAAAAATTGCTGTGAATATCCTTTTTCTAATTTGATTTTTATCTTATTCATTATTTTTCAATTGGATTTTATAATGTTTTTGTCCTCTTTTTTTTTTAACTTATTCCACTGATTTTAATCATTTAGTTTTTATAATTTTGCTAAAATATTATCCATGGTTACATATAATCTCTTTTTCCATTGCTGACCTTTCCTTCTTCTATATTACTGTTCCTATTTAATGGCAAAAGAAAAACCCTATTATCTTATTTTACTACTCTTATGATATTTATAGTTTTCCTACTATTCCATTTACTACTTTTTAGTCCAATTTCTTTTGATTTCCTGGGAAATAGATTATACTTTTTGTTATTTTGTCAATATTAATCTCTTTTCCTCTCTCTCTTTCGTTTTCGTTTTCTTTTACACTTTTTTTTAATTCACTTAGTAATCTTTAGACAACTTTATATATTAATCCATTTACTCACTTTGTATCACATAAAAATTATCATCTGTGTGATAAATATAATATCTTATAGTGTTGTGCAGTTGCTCTTAGCATGTAGCTACAAAGTTGCCCTTAGCAGGTAGCCACAAATTATTTATCACACAATGCTAAAAATATTTCATATTTGAACCATAATTACTATATAAAAATATTGTTATACCTATGTCTTTCATTTTTTAAGCTCGCCTTTTCTTTCTTTTTTTAATTCATTTATTTGCTTACTTAATTATTCATATACATATGTACACACACAAATACATACATATATAGAAATATATATTTTTCTGTCTATTTTAGCTTTAATAAATTAATCTATGTGGCAATGATGATAATTATTGATTTTGGTATTTTAAGTTTTAAATAATTTGTCCAAAGATTACTATGAATGTCCTTTTCCTAATTTCATTTTCATTATATTCATTGTTTTTCAATTGAATTTTATAATGTTTTCATCTTTGTTATTTTCACTTATTGTATCTATGTTGATCACCTTTTTTTCTATTATCTTATTCAAATATTATCCATAGTCACATAAAATTTCTTTTTTCCATTGTTGACCTTTTCTCCTTCTATTTTATTTGTTCCTGTATTCTCTTTGCTATTTCCATTTGCTAAAGAGGTTTTGGTCATTTCTTTTCTAATCATTGGTTTCTAGCACTTTTCCTTTTTCTCTCGGTTTTTTTGGTCTTCTTTTTGTATTGGTGACAGTTTTTATCATTTTATTATGTCCTATCTTTTCTTTTTTTTTGATCATTTTCTATTTTTATTCACCTAGTAGTTTCTGGAGAATTTTATATATTACTCCACCTATTTATTTTGCATCATATAAAAGCTAGAATTTGTGTGATAGATATAATATCATCCTTTTTTGTGCAGTTGCCCTTAGTAGGCAGCCACAAAGTTGCCCTTAGCAGGCAGCCACAATATAGCTATCACACATTGCTGAAAATATTACATATCTGAGCCATAACTAATATATAAAAATGTTACTATAACTGTGCCCTTTAGTTTTTTAATTTTATTGTTTCCTTCTTCTATTTTTTATTAATTTTCGTACTCAATTCTTTGTATTTTATAAGGATTGCTACAATCGCTGTCTTGCCCTGTTAGTTGTGTATAGCGTCATGCTGCTTAGCATTGGTTGATTTATATAGCACAGTTTGAGGAAATTTTGTAGCATTTGAGGTACGTTTATTAATTCCTATCTAGAATTTTTTAGCAATTGTTGCCTGCAATATACATATTACTTTTCTATGTCAAATATTAAAATAAGTCATCTCTATTTTTCTTAATATGTAGTCAAGCAAAACCATTGAAAAATATTTCTATTAATTCTTAATAAATGTTGGCAAACTTCTTTTAATTAATAATAATTATTACCATTAACCTTATATCTCTACTTAAAATTAACTGAAAACCTACTCTCTATACAAACTCATATTACTCTTATCTATGTAATGGACTACTGATTTTATGTTCTTTTTCTTCTTCTGCTATACAACCTCTTTAGTCTTCCTTTTCATTTTGTGTATCTTTCTCCAATATAAGATTTAGTTTCTCTATTTCTCCTAAATTGACTTTATTATTTTATCTCTTTTTGACTCCATTGTAAAACTTGCTTCGTCAGTTTGAATTTCATAGGTTAATTTCACTGTTATATTCTTTTTTCTATACCCTTCTCTACTCCTTTTTTATGTGACGATGATGATTACAATTACTTTTTATATTTTCAATGTTATATAATTTATCTAGAAATTACTCATATCATTTTTTTTACTCATTCCAGTTCTTTTGTCTCCTTATTATTTCAATATATTTCTCTTTGATTTCTTTTTAATCCATCTCATTTTCTCAATTGTTATCATTTTAATACTATTGATATTACTATATTATTTTTCTCACAATAAATCATAATTAAAATTATAAGTCATCATAAATGTTGTGATAAAAAAAATTATCTGCTTAATTTCTTACAACTGATTTTACCATAATAAAAATAATTATATAAATTATTTAGATAAGTACATATTTCATTCTCTTTTCTAACGAAACTAATTTTGTATCCTAGAAACAAATGGACAAGAGAAAAACTCAAGAAAAAACGACACAACCAAAATTGCATACAATGACAATACTAATTTTTTTATGTATTGTCGGCATTGCTAATGTCTATATCGATCTCGGAGATTGCTCCTACATCTGTCAAGGTTGAGGCCCTCTCTTTTGGCTTAACGAACAAATCAATGGTAGTACTATTCCTAAGTACAATCTTTGCTGTAAATATGGAAAAATAACCTTGCCCTTAATTAAAAAGACTCCTCAAACACTTGATACACTGCTTGATTACCATAGAGGATTAATTAGCACACATTTCTGAAGAAACATTCGAACATATAACTATAAGTTCGCATTTACATCATTTGGAGCTAATATAGACACAAGTACACAGAACCCAAATGGCCCAAACATTTTTAAAATAAATGGGCAAGTATATCATCTTATGGAGTCTCTACTACCAATTAATAATAATTCTCCAAAATTTGCACAACTCTATATAAATGACACAAAAAATGAAGTTTGAAATTGGATAGCATCATTCTCATTTGATAGTGAATCCAAAAACATAATACAATTTATAGTTGAAAATCTAATCAAAATGCTTGATAAAATAAATAAATTAGTTAAACTTTTTTTGAATGATAAGGGATGGATATCAACAAGATGAGATACCATCTATGAAACTAAGGCTTATAGACTGAAGAAATACATATTGTAACCAATATGACCTACCCACATCAAACGATATAGCTAGTTTAATAGTTGGAGATATTGGCGAATATGAACAAGGAAGAGACATTATTATCCAAGATAGAACAAATAGTTTACAAAGAATTACAAAATTACACCCATGTTATATGGCCCTTCAATATCCTTTATTTCCATATGGAGAAGATGGTTACACAACAAATTTAAAATATAATATGAATAACTTAAGTAATAGATATATAAGAAAAAGAATCTCTATGCGAGAATTCTATTGCTATCAATTACAATAACGTAGAATTCAAGGCAATACACTTTTTCGAGGAGGCAGATTATTTCAACAATATGATGTTTGATGCATATGCTTCTGTAGAAGATGATCGATTAGATTATATTCAGAAAAATCAAAAAAATTTACGATC
>NW_010362938.1:0-2177 GCF_000414095.1 Morus notabilis
ATGTGTCTAGGCCAATAGGCGGGGTCGAGCCTATAATTTTAAATCTTAAGTTGACACGAGCACAACATGAAGTTTTAGTGTGCCAAGCTAAAAATAACATAATGCACATCAAGACCTCACTAATTATGAGCGGGGCTGACACGGCACGACACGATTAACCTCTCTAGATAGAATATTTATCCATTTTGTATTTGCATGGTAAGGACTTGTATTGTAAATCTCTTTGAAAATGCAACATTACATCAATATCTCACTTAAAATATCCTTTCTTTTTGCTCTCTCTTTTGCCATTTTTTTCTTACACTCTTTTTTTCTTGAAAAGAAGTAAAAAAAATGAAAAAACAAAAAGTTAAAAAGAGGCTAACATGTGGTTTCTATAAAGGCTAACACGTGACTTCTTTAGAAGTTAAGTCCTTGACTCTTTTAAGTATGTATAGATATTTTGTATTTAGTTAGGTTTTATTAGTGGTGTTATCAGTTTTAAATTCCTTCTCGTCATTTGTCTTTTTTTTTTTTTTGCAATTAATTAATGCAACTGCATTAAAAAAAAAAACTTGTATCTCCACTTAAAATTATTTTTTGTTTATTTTTAAAAAAACTTTACCAAGGAAAGAAGAAGATGTTGAGGGCTTGTGTATAATATGTGTTCGAAATACTAGACTGTAATGACTTCACTATTGTCGAAAGAAGTAAAAAAAATGAAAAAGGAAAACAAAGAGAAAAAGTTAAAAAAATTTAAAAAAAAGAAAGAAAAAAGAGGCTAGCATGTGGCTTCTATAGAGGATAACACGTCACTCTTTTAAGTTTGTATAGATATTTTGTATTTAGTTAGGTTTTATGAGTAGTCTTATCAGTTTTAAATTTCTTCTCGTCATTTGTCTGTTTTTTTTTTTTTTGCAATTAATTAATTGAACTGGATTTAAAAAAAAAAAACTTGTATCTCCACTTAAAATTATTTTTTGTTTATTTAAAAAAAAAAACTTTACCAAGGAAAGAAGAAGATGTTGAGGGCTTCTGTATATAAGATGTTTGTTTTCTATATTCGTCTATAATTTTGAATTATGATTCATGATTTTTTACAGTATTTTTCTCTCATTAAAAATACATATAAAACGATAATGGTTCTGAATCATGAGTCTGAATCTATAAACCAAACGTCCACTAAGGGCCCGTTCACTTCGCTGATTCGAGTTTGTAATTCGAGTTGAGATGTGATTTTATGTGAGAACTTTTTACTGTAGTAAAAAAATTAGATGTGACTGTTTTTAAAAATTTTTTATTATAATAAAACTCAAATTTTAAACTCAAATCGGTTAAGTAAACGGAACTAAGTGTTCAAAATACTAGAATGATGTAATGACCTCACAATTGTCGAATGACGATCGACTCGAAATCTATTTTGTTGTTTTTTTTGGGTAAAAGTGATGCATCAACTTATCACTGTTAATTCTGATTGACAGAAACGATTAGGACCTTTTGTATGTGAGTTCAGATAAAGAGAAAGCGAAACAATTTCTTTTCAAAAAAAGATGAATGAGTTTAGAAGTAAAAGGCAATCAACCTTATTTTCATGCAGTGGTGCAGGTACCGATATTTAGAGAATGTTTAGTTGAAAGATTTAAATTATGTGATTTAAATTATTTTTAATTTATGTAAATTTTTTGTGAAAAAAAATACTGTAACGAATCACGAATCATAATTTAAATTAGGAAATGAATCTCTCTACCAAACATCATCTACTTGTGGGCAAATTGCAAACCAGGTCGCTGGTTTTCCAAAAACCTCTCATTAATGGAGATAATGAATCGGTGGACAACAAATTACGAATGGAAAGTTGATTTGGCTGAACCAGATGTGATTTTGACCTCATTCAAGCCCACACAGTCATACACACGTATACACAAATAATGCACTTTTTTTTTTTTTTTTTTTTTGTGTTTTGAAAGGGGTTTTTTTTTTTTTTTTTTTTTGTGATTTGAAAGTGGGATCACTTGTGACATTGTTATTATTATCGATAGATCGCATCGTTAACTTCGCGGATTTGAGTTTTTAATTTAAGTTGATATGTGATATTTTCTGAGAGTTTTTTACTGTAGTAGAAAAAGTTAAATGTGACATTTTCTGAAAATTTTTTACTGTAAAAATCTAGAACTGAAAACTCGAATCGGTGAAATGAA
>NW_010362939.1:0-483 GCF_000414095.1 Morus notabilis
AATGTTGGTGTCGTAACGGGGCCCATCAACCATTGGATTAAAGAAGCTCACTTCGCGATCTACGGATGGCATGGGAACGACGACAACTTTTGGTGTCATAATAGGGCCCATCAGCCGTTAGATCTATGCTCTCTTCGCGATCTACGACTGCCACGAGAACGGTGAAAAGTTTTGGTGTCGTAACGGGGCCCATAATTTGTCAGATAGAGGCTCTCTTCGCACTTTACAACCGCCACGGGAACAGCGACAACTTTTGGTGTCGTAACGGGGCCCATCAGCCGTTAGATCGAAGCTCTCACAGCTGCCACGTTTTCGGCGAAAACTTTTGGTGTCCTAACAGGGCCCATCGGGCGTTAGATCGAAGCTCTCTTTGCGCCCTACAACCGCCACGGGAACGGTGACAATTTTGGTGTTGAAATGGGGCCCATCAGCGCTTTGATCGAAGCTCTTTTCGTGATCTACAACTGCCACGGGAACGGTGAA
>NW_010362940.1:0-6432 GCF_000414095.1 Morus notabilis
CCCAACACGATAGGTCCTCAGGATTTCGAGGATTTGATGTGGGTCCAATACCTGCATTGATTTAAGATACTCCGTTTGAGTTTAAATTTATGTGGCCTAAGAGTTAAAATGCCGTGAATAAGTTTCTAGGCCGAATTGGGCCTTAATATTATAATGAGTCCCATGAGGAAAAATTATGGAGAATAAGTTACTAGATTGGGTAAATAATTTTCAATCTAGACATAAGTATGTTAAGGGCAATTAAGGAAAATAAAATTTTGAGGATCTAATAAATTGATCCTTATAGTAAATTATCCTTCAGAAAAGGAAAGGAATACATGCCTTTAAAAAGGGTTAGATTCCTTCATAAGTTGCTAAAATAGAATAGCAAACGACAGTTAATCTCACACTCTCAATGGGTGTTTATTTTCAGAAATAAGCAAGTAAGAGAATAGACTGTTTGGTGAATAGTGGATTCCAGCTCTGTAAATCAAGTAAGTAGGAATCTCGCCTACAGTATGAATAGATTTTAAAGAAAAAAAAGTTACACATGTTATATATGCATGTTTATGCTTTAAGTATTGTATGCGATGCTATGTCATGCTGCATACACATAAACAGCGCACATGAATTATATGTGTTTGAGTTAATTTAATATTATGTATACTATGCTAGATCATACTGCATACACTTAAGCAGTGCACACGAAGTATATATGTTTAAGTACATTCCATGTTATAGTATGCTATGCTATGTCATATTGCATACACTTTAATAAGTCAAGAGGAACTTATAAGAATAATATCAGTTGAGTGTCGTACCAGCCTCCACAAGGGAGGTAACTCCAGCTCCACAAGGGAGAAAAAGAAAATAACAATAATGTCCGCCGACTCAAGGGAGGCATTCAAGTTATAATCACGGTGTCGTGGGGGACCTTGCAAACCCTCACGTTCCAATGATTGCGCGCAAGTGGTACGCGAGCACTCGAGCCCATCAGTAAGAAAGATAAGATAAGATAATAAAATTATGATAAGACATCATAATTAAGCATAATCAGCTCATGCATATTTAGTCATGTGAACTTACAGTTATTTTGTGAGATATAGTTCCTACTTGCTGAGCGAAAGCTCAATCAGATATGTTCATGTTGTAGGTAAGAAACCTATCAGCAATTCTTGAAGGGCAATGGCGAGCGGCGGACGAATGGTGGAGATGGGAATGGATACCGCTCACGCAGTTATTTTCCGCAGTAAGTTTAAGAAAAATCATGTATATGTCTATATGATTCAAAAGTTTCAAGTATGTATGTTTAAAAAGTATACGTACATATGTATGTTAAGAAAACCAAGGTTGATGACGATTTAAATGATTGATTTTAAAAGGGCTTTAAGATGTACTTGAATTTAAGATTTCTCATGAAATCCGTTTTAAAGTCAAAATTAAATGGCCCGATTGAATTGGCTAGTTTTAGAAAGGCTTTTAAAGAGTATTTGAAATAAGAGTTCAAATGCTGCTCTGTTTGAAAGATATTTTTAGAACGTTTTATCTTAACTGAAATTAAGAAAAGCTTTAAGAAATTTAGTGATTCACTTATTTGAAATTATTGTTACAAATTATGAAAGTATTCTTTCTTATATTAAAAAAAAAAATTGTTCCCCAAATTTTAAGAAACCCCAGTAAGTACAAGTTAAAAAGTTAGTAACAGTGGCGGCCTCATAGGTGGGTCGTCACAGATTAACGGTTGAAGTCGGACAGCAGCAAGGGAGACAAAGGACTCATTGTTAGCAAAATTTCGGTAAGTACAATAGTTTTTCTATAGCTATATCACGAACAAGCTTACTTTTCTATGTTGCACAAAAATTGTGCATATTGTAGAATTTTGAATGTTAGATAGATACAATGTTAAGTATGTATCGATGTTAGGTCGTGATTAAACTAAGAGAAAAGAAAAGTTAAACTTCAACGAAAATCTAATCTCATGATAAATTGCACAAAAATGCAGAAATTCATAAGAATTAATTAAAGTTACCGTTTCAATGAGAAAATTGATAAACGGTAAGAGCCTAGACGTCCTATTTGTACCAGCCTTCGAAGGAAAGGTTATTATGAGACTATGAAAGAAATGAAACCGTGACTGAGTTAGATTGGTTAGCTACCCCACTCCTTACTGGTTATGCGCGCTATGGTACAACAGGACAGGGCCCATAAGAAGTAAAAGACAAGAAAATGAAAAAAATAGAAACCGTTCCATATAAGGTACGGTATCTGTAAAAAAGAATGAAAAGAATGAGAAACACGAAATGAAAGTTATTTAGAATGTGAAAACACAATATGAACGACTAGAATGAGACGAAAGCATACCAAAGTATGTAATGAAAGAAGAAGAACATAAGCCATATATGTTTTAGTAGAACAAAATGTATTATGATAAATGACATGAATGCATATATGTGTATGTATAATTATTGCATCTGTTATGACCTATTGATACTTGCTGAGTGAAAGCTCATTAAGTTTGTTCATGTTGTAGGAAGCTCAGGTAAGGCACCGGTTCCCTGAAACTTGTTGATGGGCATGCAGAGAGGATGTAGTAGCAGAGTGTGGGCAAGTGGTTGTGGATGCATCACGTGTTTTTGGAAACGCTGCTAAACTTTATGTGTAAAAAGTAAATAGTGTTTTATGAATATAGATGATTTATGTAACGAAAGTTAAGCTTACGAGACAATGAGGCTATGCATAGCAACCTCTAGTCTCAAGGTATGACTAATGTAACAGAATGCTGTTAGAATGCTTCAGCACTTTAGGAATGACTAATGTAACAGAATGCTAGCTAAATGCTACAGTATTTGGACGTACATAGTAAGAAAAAAAAATTGGCTTGAATTTTTAAGAGGTTATAACTAGTAAGCAGTAGAGGTTAAGTATGAACATATGATGATGATCAAAAGTTAGGGTCGTCACATCTCAGTCTCAAATCAAATACAAAATCATATAAGAGTTGGCCAAACAGTCACAAGCTTTAAGAATAAATTGAAATACTCAGCATATATGGATTAAACATCATTTTCTTAAAAAAAAATTGAGAATCTGAACATTCATAATCCGGCTACATCATAGCCTTAGAAAAAGAAATTAGTTCATCTCTAAACAAAATAAATTCCTAAACAAAGTCTTAATCATGAGAAAGGAAAAAAAAAGAACTAGTTTGGAGTTAAATTGAAGCGTCTCCGTCTCCGAATTTTAGCCGTTGTTATTCTCTGTACCCAATTCTCCTTTCTCCTCTTGAATCTTCTCCCATGCCGTCAAAAAGTCCCCTTTATTACAGATGAAATAGCAACCAGCAAAACAGAATAGATATTATAAAATATCTAATTCTGTGACAATGAACAACCGCAGTCTATTAAAGGATATATTAAACAGTAAGAAAATAAGCACAATCTCGCCGGGAGGTTGTTTTGGTAATGACTCTATATCATGAAGTCAACATACATGTTATATAATGTCAAAAAACGATTAACATTTAATAACATGGCTAGTGATGACTTTCTACTATCGCCAAAAATTTCTTTTAAATAAAACTTAAGATGATTCTTACCAAATCAGTACCATACGTGATTTTCGGTTGTCATTTTTTGTTTTTGTGTCTTTTCTTAATAAAGATTTTGAAAGAGGTGAAAACCTTCTTGGGGCTTTATTTTGCTTGTAGGTTGTTTTTTTCTTTTTTTTAATTGTTTTCTTTCTGTAACTGTCCCTTAAATATTAACATTAGAATTAGAAAATATAGAAGCTGCCGATAGAGCACGTGCCAAGTCACATTATTTTTAATTATTTATATTGTTAGTTTAATATTAAAGATTTACGCTAAGTTTAAACAATTAAATTTGACTTGGTTTTTGGTAGATTATTAATCTATTATGTTGTCCTTTGTTAGTTTCAAACATTAGACTTTGAATAACGTCGTTTGAACTTTGGAGGTGTTGAATTTTCAACTTTCAAGTTTGAACTTTAAATGTGGATTTGGACTAGGTTATTTTGGTAATTAGATTAGCTAATATAGTCTATAGATTAGTAATCGTAACCAATTAATCGTCTTGATTACGCGTTCAACTGCACGGTTACAATGTACAAGGTCGAAAATGCACAAGAAAAAAAACGTAAACTGTTGAATTACCCGTGTTAAAACTGCCAGGTTACCTGACTGAAATTGTGGAAAAGAAAGGGAATTAGATGTATAGCAATTAGCACAGGTTTCTTCTTATACTTGCTTTATTGAAATTTATATGTGAGAACTGAAAAGTAGATTTACAATTAGTCCTTTTCTTATAGAAGAAGAAAAAAAAAAGATTTAGTCTTACCAAATTCAGAAGCATATATCCAACGCCGCAAACCACACACCACACACCCAGTAACCTGAGCCGCCGAGTAAGCTACACAAGAACAGATCCTCTTAAATATTATTAATTGGGGCCTCATTTATTTCACCGATTCGAGTTTTCAATTTTAAGTTTTTACAGTTAAAAACTCTTAGAAAATGTCACATATCAGCTCGAATTCAAAATTTGAATCCGCAAAGCGAACGAGGCCTCACTCTCTTCCTTCCTCGTCACTGTCCGGTTCACCCCAAACTCCAAACAGAACAGCAACTTGAGCCAAGAGAACTTCTCAAACCTCCCGTCACCGCGATTCAAGCACGTCATTAGCACGCACCCACTGATCCAATGGAAGCTTGTACAGTCATTCACACAAACCCACTCAGGCAACGTTACAGATTATAGTAGACATGAGTTTGGTTGTATACGAAGCTTGATTTAAACGCCGCGTTATCTCGGAGAGGAGGATCTCCGTTGAAAGAAAATGTCCCATGTTCCACTTCGGTACGCAGAAGTACATGAGGAAGCCCGTCAGGATCTAGTTCGTATGTGAAGAATCTTGCGGATGGATATTGGAGGCTGTTCTAGGAGCTTAGCTTCAAACTTTTAATATTTGGAGTCTCATCCCAGCTTTGTGCTGCCCGCTAAAGCGAATCACATGGATGTTCAAAACTCTGCTACGTTTAGTTTTCGCATGTTACCATCTCTAACCACGAGGTTTCCTGTGCTTAAGAGCTGCAAAGTTGGATCTTTGCCAATGAATTTGAGGACCATATGGGGTTCTCCATTTCGCTGCTGAAGATTACTATGTTTCCGGTTTCGGTGATTTTGAGGACACCTGATGAGTCTGTGAGAGGGTTGTCTTTGTTGGCGACCCAGACTGATGTGAGTTCTTGTAGTGACCAAGAAAAATCCCATAATTTTAATAATATAATTCATGTATTCAAGTTAAGGATTTTCCTGGAAAATCATTATACTATGTACATTTTGTGATTGAAGGATTTATGGAATTAACATCTGCATTCCTAAATTCTGTAGCAGATTTCACGTTAAGTTCACAATTTTTCGATCAAGTAAATTTGATCGATAAATTCTCACCGTACTTTAAAACGGAAGAATTTCTAGTACAGATACAGCTTGAGAACATTAATTTTAAGAATTTCCAAGCACAATACAAACTAGCATCCAGTACCCGCATACAGGAGAAAATAGCTGTCAGTATAATTTTGGACAGTTTAATGAGTAAATTTAGAAAGTAGACAAAGGTACAAGGGTTAGGTTTCATTTTTCTCTTTCCTTCCTTCACTTGGCCGGCCAAACTTAAGGGATTATGGCCAAAAATTTGGCTAGTGAAGTGTGCTACATGGACTTCATGATGGGATTGAGTCAAATCAACTATTGGACATGAAATGCTACATCATCCCCTCTTGAAACACTCCACCGGCCAGCCACAATAAAGGGGGGGATTAATCCAAAAATCTAGCTAATTAAGCTAGTTTGGTAGACTTAAATGAGAACTAAGATGAGATCAAGTAATGTCTATAAAGGTGAGACCATTAGTGCAAGCATTAGGTTAGCCATTTTGCACATCTCCTCTCATTTTCCCCCACACCCAAACCGGCCACACTCCTCCATTTTCCCCTCAAATATTTTCTCCTACTCTCTCAATCTTGAGCCACTACAAACCATAGAAGAAGAAGAAGGAGATCAAAGGGTCTAGGAGGAGTCTAGACAAGCATTTTTTTCAAAGGGTATAACTCTAAATCCTTTTTTTATGTTTTAGTAAAGTTTGAAATGTAGAAATATTCCTCTTAAATTTCCTTATACTTTCTAGTTCCAAGCCAATAACAAATCTTAGAAGAGTTCAAGGTTTTCAAGGGAGAGAGATAGTTCTTCAAGGGTAAGCTCTCAAACTCTTCTCCATTAATTTCTAGCCAACTTTAAGCTTGGATTTGTGGATGTAAATTTGAGGTTCTTGAGGAGATGAGTTGTAATAAGGGTGTGTGAGTTTTATGTTGGTTTGGTGAGTTTTGAGGTTAGCTTGATGTGGTATGTTTATGCTTGATTTAAGTTGCTTATTTTC
>NW_010362940.1:7034-38394 GCF_000414095.1 Morus notabilis
AGTGTCGGTTTCAACAAAAAGTTATAAAAGAACCCGAGATAGAATTTTAGTAAAATACAATGACATTAAACCTCATTTTAATGAAAGTATTCATAAAGGAATTTTTCAAGGAAAAATGATTTCTTTAAAGAACGTAGAGGTTTACCGAGCGAATTATCCCGACGGGTACCTACGAGCCCAATACGATAGGTCCGTAGAATTTCGAATATTTAATGTGGGTCCAACGCCCACATTAGTTTAAGAGATTCCGTTGGAGTATAAATTTCAGCGGCGTAAAAGTTAGAATGCCATGTATAAGTCCTAGGCCGAATTGGGCCTTAATATCATACCAAGGGAAATTTAGGAAAATAAGATTTTGAAGATTTAATAAATTAATCTTTATTATCCTTTGGTAAAGGAAAGGAATATATGCCTTATGGAAATGGTTAGATTTTCCTTCATAAGTTGCTAAAATAAAATAGCAAATAATAGTTAATCTCACACTCTTAATGGGTGTTCAGTTTCAGAAGAAAGCAAGAGACTAGGCTGATAGGCAAAAAAGGGATTCCAGCTTTGAAAATCAAGTAAGTAGGAATCTCGCCTACAGTATAAATAGATTTTAAAGTAAACAGTACACATGAACTATATATGTTTGAGTACATTTAATGTTATGAATGCTATGCTATGTTATACTACATACACTTAGGCAGTACACCCGAATTATATGTGTTCGAGTACATGATATAGTATGCTATGCTAGGTCATATTGCATACACCTTAATAAGTCAAGAGGAACTTATAAGAGTAATCTCAGTTGAGTGCCGTACCAGCCTCCACAAGGGAGGTAACTCAAGCTCCACAAGGGAGAAAAAAATAATAATAATGATGTCCTCCGACTCAAGGGAGGCATTCAAGTTATAATCACGGTGTCATGGGGGACCTTGCAAACCCTCACGTCCCGATGATTGCGCGCAAGTGGTTCGAGCACTCGGGCCCATCAGTAAGAAAGATAAGATAAGATAAGATAATAAGATTCTGATAAGACATCATAATTAAGCATAATTGGCTCATGCATATTTATTCATGTGAACGCACAGTTATTTTGCGGGAGATAGTTCCTACTTGCTGAGCGAAAGCTCATTATAGAATGTTTATACTGTAGGTAAGCAACCGGCATATAATGCCTGATGGACTGCTGGCGAGTGGACGAACGATGTGGAGCTCGGGATATGGATACCACTCGCAAATATTTCCGCAATCAGCTTTATGTTACAAATAGTTTTGTTAATTATGATTATGAAACAGATATGTTAAGGTTTGAATATTTTAATTAAGAAAGCAATTTCGTATTTTATGTTTATAATAAGACCTTTTAAAAAAAAATGTTCCGTAAATTTTAAGAAATTTCAGTAAGTACAAGTTAAAAAGTTAGTTACAGTGGCGGCCTCAAATGAGGGTCGCTACAGTTCTGAAACATTCTTGAACCATATTCCCACGGTTCTTGGAATTCGGTGGGCTGAAAAATCCTAATTCGAACTTTTCACTGGTGGAGACTAGAGTTTGGCCAGAATCTAGGAACGGTTGGTTTGGTTTTATGGTGTCATATCAGCTGCTAAGGTTTTATGGTGTCATATAATAACAACCAGCTTTCATTATTCATATGTACATTTATATTGAACCGAAGTAGAGTACAAAGAGATATTAAGAGGCAAGGCTTTTTTTTTTTTGTTTTTACTCTTCAAATTAAAACTTTTCTCCTTCCAGGAAGTTTTATGGGAAAGATAAAAGCTTGAATATAGTCTAATTGATTTTCTTTACCGAAACATATTTAGGAAGACACTATTAGAAGTCAAAAAATAGAGAAAAATAAACTGAAACAAAAATAACAGAGAAATAGAGAAGATAAAAATTTATTTAGTTCGGCAAAATTGTTTATGTCCACAGAAGAGGGAGAAAAATTCACTAACAGTTTCAGCATTACACACTCATACAACTTTCTCACTTTCTCTCTCTACCCCAAAACCACATA
The DNA here is from genome assembly GCF_000414095.1 of Morus notabilis. NCBI lineage: Eukaryota > Viridiplantae > Streptophyta > Magnoliopsida > Rosales > Moraceae > Morus > Morus notabilis. The sequence goes on from NW_010362940.1 coordinate 9,043, forward strand.
CATCATTGTCTATCTCTCTCCTCGCTTTTCTCTCTTTCTCTAAAAAATATGCATTATTTCTCTGCACTTTTCTCTGAGCACAATTTTTTTGAGCACATAAAGCCTTACACAAAACACTTATTTATACTCTTAGGCCTCGTTCATTTCATCGATTTGAGTTTTCAGTTATAGGTTTCTACAGTTAAAAACTCTCAGAAAATGCCACATCTAACTTTTTTTATTACAGTTAAAAGCTTTCAGAAAATGTCACATCTCAGCTCGAATGAAAACTTAAATTCGTGAAGGGAACGAGGCGTTAATAATTCTTGCTCAAAATTAGAAAATAGTAACTTACTCAAGGCGTTAATAACTCTTGCTCAAAATTAGAAAATAGTAACTTACCCAAAAAAATAAAAAATAATAACTCTCTCAAAACTAATTTGAGTCACTTACCCAACAAAACAAACAAGCTCTTAGTCAAATATAAATATGTTGTTATTATTATTATTTATAAAATACCTTCAATTTATCCTTTCGTTTTTAGAAACTACAAACGTATTCATTAAATTTTGAAAAACTGTTATCAATGAAATCTATGTCTAAACGCAACTATAGCTATCCACATTGCACTTGGCCAATGGCTCCAATTCCACTTTTGCAGATGTTCCACTATTCTTTTATTTTCTTATGTATCGTTCAATTATAATACTTATTTACATGGAAAACAAAGTACTTGGTATGCACACAATACACGCGAAGGTAACGATGAATATGACGGGTTATCTAAATACGATTGAATGAAAGCTATTTTCCACACTGATATAGATTGGTCACTTTTTTCTTTTTCTTTCCCTTGTTCTTTGTCAACGAAAGTATTAATTATTCTATGCTAACAGAAAAATTACCAATTGTCCTAAGCACGATAATTTAAAAAAGTCACGACGAAACATTCTCAGATATTTCATTGATCTCGTTGACAAACATTGATGGAGACATGATTAATTTCCTGATGAGTTGGTTTTGACTTTTTCAACAGTTGGCTCTATGCCTAGCAAGCAAGCTTTTCTAATCCAATGTTTTTTTGGGTGTAAATCACTCTATCAGCAATTTATTCCTTCCTGGAGACGCTTCTTTTTCGAGCAGGCTTTTGCACAAGAAGATGGCTAAAGATTATTTTCCGGCTTTCCGGGTTTTCCCGGAAGCTGGTACTTGCTGCAATTTTTTGAACTTGAACGGCCCTTGTTCCTAGTGACTGGTACTGTACTTATGCGACTGTAAAAAAAAATTCATTTCTTCTCTCACAAGGTATCGCGTTGATAGAGTAATAATAACGTTGATCATATTGATAATAATTCATAAATCCTAGTATCTATCCTCTTGTCCATATTATTTTATTTTCAGTTTCGTACTTGACTTTAGGATATGGACACCACATTAGTTTAATGCCAGCTTCATTTTATAAAGAACTCCATGATAGACGAGTCAAGCTTTCTCATTCCGATATAACTTTCTAGAAGGAGAGAACTAGCTTTGAACTTAAAAGGATGTGTTGAAAGAAAACAAAAAACATGGAGAAGGGGAACATAGAAAAGCCTTGCCTCTCAGTTGTACTCTGATTCGCTTTCATACGACTATACATAACCAATGAAGCTTGTTGTAATCATATTCTTCTTCTCTCTTATCTGCTTCCACATTTCCTTGTTAGCGGATGACACCATAAAACCAAACCAAACTCTACTAGATACCGTCCAAACTCTGGTTTCCACCGGCAAAAAATTCGAATTAGGCTTTTTCAGCCCACCGAATTCAAAGAACCGCTACGTGGGAATATGGTTCAAGAATGTCTCAGAACTCACAGCCATCTGGGTCGCCAACAGAGACAACCCTCTCGCAGACTCGTCAGGTGTCCTGAAAATCACTGAAACCGGAAACATAGTAATCTTCAGCAACAAAACGGAGAACCCCATATGGTCCTCAAATTCATCAGCAGAAGACCCAACTTTGCAGCTCTTAAACACAGGAAACCTCGTGGTTAAAGATGGTAACAGCGGAAAATATACGTGGCAGAGTTTCGACTATCCCTGCGATTCGCTCGTATCGGGCATGAAGCTGGGTCGGGACTTTATAACGGGTCAAAATTGGAAGCTAACCTCCTGGAACAGCTCCCAAGATCCATCCACCGGAATCCTCACATACGAAGTAGACCCTCGTAGGCTTCCTCAGGCACTTTTGCAACGAGGCAAAAATATCACGTACAGAGATGGGCCGTGGGATGGTAGCAGCAAAGTCCAAGTTAAAATGGCCTTTAAACCCAACTATCTTGTTAGTGAGACCCATTTCTACTATACTTTCGAGGACACCGACAATTCCACGGTTACTCGGTTCTGTTTAGATCCATCAGGATCTCTCGGGCAGCTACTATGGAGCCACGACAGCGATAAGTGGGTTATCGTCTACGCGATGCAGAGAGACAATTGTGATGATTTTGCGCGTTGTGGTCCTAATGGTGTCTGTGACACCAGTAACACCGTTATTTGCGATTGCCCAACTGGGTTTGTTCCAAAAACACCAAATGAATGGGCTTCAATAATTTTTAACGGTGGGTGTGTGCGAAAGACACGCTTGAACTGTAGCGCTAACGAGAGGTTCCAGAAGTTCTCTCGGATGAAGTTGCCGTACAATTCGGAGTTTATGGTGAACGGGTCGGTGGTGAGGAAGGAGGAGTGTGAGTTGATTTGTAGGAGGAACTGCTCTTGTGTGGCGTATGCTGTGGCTCGGTTTGGTGGCTGTGTAATCTGGGCCGGAGACTTGCTTGATATGAGACATTTCAGCGATGCTGGACAGGATCTGTATATTAGAATGGCTGCTTCTGACTTTGGTGAGTCTTGCTTCTCAGTTCTCACTTTTTCAAGTAATTTTGTTTGAAGTGCAGAGTAAGTAAATTAGTACACATCTAATTTCTGATAACAAATGTATTCCATTTTTCTACCAAAAAATTGATGTATTATTTCATTTTAGCAAACTTTGAGTTCGGTTTTTGGATAATTGTAGAACTTTTAAAAGGTCATTAACAACCCGGTTATAATGTTTTTGCCTTGCCTTTTGAGATTATAGCACACTTTCATGGGCTTACATTTTCCTCCATTTCTTTAAATTTTTTAATACTAACTGTCAATTCATTCCATGTTACTTTTCTTCTACGTTATGCTTACGTTCTGATTATTTTTTAGCCATACACAAGAAAGGGAAAGCGTAAACACGTGTTTCCTTTCCCATTCAACTATTTGCTTACTAATAAATTAAGAATGGTAGTTTGGTACTGACCCCAAACATTATAGAAAACGAGAAAAGAAAATAGGAAAACTTTTAAAAATACTTATTGAAATATAACTCTTTTTATTTTTACCCTTAAACATTAGTACATACTAGTTCAGGTGTAGATTTTTAAAAGAGATATTTTTAATAAGTCAGATTCTTAAAGAGGTACTTAAACATTTTTCGTACTGATTTCGGGTTAAAAGTAATGAATACGAATTTTTTTATACCTTTAATGAGTTCACATGTTATGTTTAAGAAATTACGTTAATAAACATTTTTATTAAGGAAGTATATTGTTTGTTATTCCAACTTTTATAGGTAAGTAAATACTAGAAAGAGAATAAATGGTACTCATTTTTATTTCTTTATTTTACTTTTCAAATTCATTACCTTTCTCATAAATATTAGTCCATTGAGGTTTGATAAATGTGTCCTTAATACATTCGTTTTATTCTGTTGTGGTTGTTTATAGTCACAGGATCAAACAAGAGCAAAAAGATTGTGGTGATCATATAAGCAATTTTGGGGTTCATTCTATTATGTGTAGTAGGTGGATGTCTCATCTGTAAGAGGACATCCTGCTGCCTTATAAGCCAAGGTAAGATATAATATTTTCCTTCCGCATAATATCTTCAGGGTAATGATTAATAAGCATCTGGTAACATAACAAGTTTCAAGAAGAATATTTTTTGGTTTATACTTTGTTGTCCAATATATAACATACTATACAATTGTAATTTGTTTCAATTGGTGTTGTCACAGAAACTTCCAAAAAAGTAATAAGTTGAAAAATTCATTGACATAAAGACTAAAACAGCAGCAAAACTTGTGATTTTGTTTCTTCTAATCTTTATTAATTAGCCTTTTTATCTCTTGAAATTTGAGCATTATTGGTGGTAACAAGAAAAAAAAAATGTTCATTAGTGCTAGAAGGATTCAAATAAGAATTAGAAACGGAAAGTATTTAAGAACACCTCAAGAGCGGGTAGTTCTTTATTACTGCATGCAACCTTTTTTTTGGGTTTTTTTTGTAGAATGCAATATATAGTTCTTTTTTTTCTTTGCTTTTCCAATAGAAAGGTATGAATGTAATTGATTGATAACTAAAATTCATATCTATACATTTGACATGTTGTTTGTGGGAATTCATGAGTGTACGGAATCTTAACAAGTAATACAATGATAAAAAAAAAGTATTATTCTCACAGAGATTATGCTTAATTTTTATTAAATGCCGAAATTGGATCAACTCTAAAATTATTTGAACAACTGATTAATGAAAAAAAAAATAAATTAAATCTAACAAAGTAAACTAAGAAATGAAAATAAAATCTCTAGGACTACAATTTCACCTAATTAGTGTCATTCGAATTGATTTTACTCCCTAATTGATTGATTTTAATTAATTGAATTCTTAGCGTAATGTGCTAAATTACGTACTCATCTTTTCCGATAAACTAATAGGCACATTCATATTAATCAAAACCCCTATATTCCTATGAAGAATTAATTAAAACATATTCATTAAGCACAAGCACTCAAAATGACTATACATGCACTAAGGATGTATTCCTATTCTAAATTGCATATGCTACCCTATTGTTGTTCAAGACCAAAAATCCATTTTCTAATTTCATTCAAGTCCAACAAAATGACCTAACTAGTAGCCAACTAATTAGGAGCATTAAGAACCTAATAGGATAAACAATATCAATTAATCAAGTAAATATAAAATAGGGAAAAATCCGCCAAAATCCATCGATAGGCTAAATTGCAATCCTATAGAAATAGAAATCAATCCACACGCGGCGATTGATGAGTGGGCGAGGAGCTGCTATGGTTTGTTGGGAATGCACCTTGTCTGTGGGTGGCTCACACGCGCGAGATATGGGCGTTCATCACGTGATCGAACGACTGAAATGGATAATCTAAGACCTGCTTTACTCGTGCGAATGGTATTGGTTGATGTTGAATACCAAATTCGAATTTATGTGATTTTTCATTGAATTTTTGCCCCACTTTGCGTCAAATTAACAATTTAACCCCTCATCACGTAATTAAATTACACAAATGAAAAAAGTAATTATTTATTAAATAACAACAAAATAAAATTAATACTAAACTAAGTAAAATGAAGTAAAATTACACAAAAACAAAATAAATTAAGATAAAATCAGAATAAAATAAACTAAACAAAGATATACAAAATTAAACTAAAGAGAATAAACAACTCAAGAGCATAGCCCAATTGGATGCATAAAAAGGGTATAATTAACTCTATTGCATAAAGTTACGACATGTCCAAACTAACAAACATGATCCAGAAGACTTGCATTGATCACACAAATAGATATTGCAATACAATGTTGTCTGTGTGCCATTATGCATTTCAGTTTAATATCCCCGCTTCTGCAGAGGGAACAATGACTCCTACTCATTTAGAGGAAGATGTGGAGCTACCTTTATTTGGCTTTGATACTATTGCAAATGCTACCAACAACTTCGCCTTCACAAATAAAATTGGTCAGGGTGGTTTTGGTCTTGTTTACAAGGTACCTTAATGTTTTATATAATATGGATTATCTTACTTTGTGAAATGAACAATATTAATTTTTCCTTTGAGTTTTTTTATATACCTTTTATCTAATAACACTATTTTTTTATAGGGTGTGCTATCATCTGGGAAAGAAATAGCAGTGAAAAGGCTTTCTAAAGATTCTGGACAAGGGCCTGTAGAGTTCAAGAATGAGGTTACCTTGATTTCAAAACTTCAACACCGGAATCTTGTGAGGCTGTTGGGATGTTGTATTCATAGAGAAGAGAGGATGTTGATCTATGAGTTCATGCCTAAAAAGAGCTTGGACTTATACATATTCAGTTAGCCACCCTAAAAAATTACATTTATTTCTTATTATTTGTCCCTGTGGTTTATAGACATTGAAATTTAACTTCATATGTTGTAAATGGTAACAGATGAAACAAGGGAGACAGCTCTTGATTGGAAGAAGCGCTTTAATATTATTGCGGGGATTGCTCGTGGACTTCTTTATCTTCATCGAGATTCAAGATTGAGAATTATTCACCGAGATCTTAAAGCCAATAATGTTCTTTTAGATAGTGAGATTAACCCCAAGATATCGGACTTTGGCTTGGCAAGAATACTCGGAGGTGACCAAACTGATATAAATACTAAGAGAGTAGTTGGTACATAGTAAGTTCAATCTCTTTTTAATTATTTTTCTTCTCTATCTGTGTATAATATCCATATCTTACAACTTTATACAGTTGTCAAGTCTAATGGGATTTGCTTCTCTGTTTTGTTTTGATGTAGTGGATACATGTCTCCAGAGTATATGATGGATGGACACTTTTCAGTGAAATCTGACGTCTTTAGCTTCGGTGTCATGGTGTTAGAGATAGTGAGTGGGAAGACGAATAGAAGATTTGAACATCCCGATCATAACCTCAATCTTTTAGGACATGTGAGTTGTAACTTCATAGTTAATTTCCTTTGTAACTTCTTAGTTAATTTCCTTTGTTCCTTAGTTACAACGTCTTTTTTTTTTTTTTTTGGAAGAGAAACAACTTGCTTTTATTCCAAGGAGGCTGAATCAGTTTGTACAAAAGCACTTATAAACCTAGGATAAGAGTCTAGCCATAGATGTAACTAATGATTCTGAAATTTTGATTTGTATTAGGCATGGAAACTATGGATTGAGGACAGGCCCATGGAGCTCATAGATGTTTTAATGGAAAATGTTCCTGTAGCCGAAGTGTTAAGATGTATCCAAATTGGATTATTGTGTGTTCAAAAGCACCCTGAAGAAAGGCCCTTAATGTCATCTGTTCTCTTCATGTTGGAGAGTGATAATGCTTTACTGCCCCAACCTAAACTACCTGGATTTTACACTGAAAGAACTTTTATAGAGAGAGCTAGCTCTTCTTCATCATCATTGAATAAGCCAAATAATGTTTCTACTGGTGTAACTGTCACAGCATTACAAGGGAGATAGAAATAAAAAGGAAAAAGAAAAAGAAAAAGAAGAGAAACAGATGATCATGATCAAATTGATGCAACGAGAAATGTTCCATTGTTCTGCACTAATTCTAGTATTATTTTTTTTAAATTAGGAATATGTTCCAATATGTTTTAAGTCTTATGGATCTTCCAATTATAATACTCATTTAGATGAAATGATCAATGTAGTTAGTATACGCGATTACGCGTGGTAGGTAGTTAGATGAAATGATCAACTTGTAAGACAGAGAATATCTTACATGTATTGGTATGTAGATAGTTGAAAAAAACATGAGTCTTCATTGCCTACATTTTCAGTCATATTACCAACAGAACTTCGAAACAGTTATACACATTACAAAACCATGTTAATATTAACATGTGTGTAGTCGACCATCCTTTCCTACTATCAGGACACGATACTAAACCCTGCTATTTATGAACTCGTGAATAAGTACTCCACATGTATTTGCGGCTCATTCAAATAAAACCAATTAACAAGACAAGTCAAATCCAACTCCAAGATTACCACTAGATTACCAATAGAAGAGACGAAAATTTCCAATAAAAACAAAGGTAAGAAAAGCTCCACTACTGGGTAACCTCAGAAGACTTTAGCCACCTTGGTCGCAAGCACACGTTCTCGCCTTTCCACATAGTTAAATGGGAACCAACCGGCTTTTCCCTTACATTCACCTTCAGCCCAACCACTGCTTGAGACCTGCACAAGCACAGAAATATCTTTGATATTAGAGACGATGAAACAATAAATGGATTTGGATTTTAGTATTAAAATGTATAATCAAAGGCAATAAAATAGAAAGAAAATAGCTTGTACAAAATGTAATGGGGAAAATATTGGAAATTTAGCAATGGGAACACATTGAAAAGTTCTAAGATTTTCACTAAAATGAAATATGCAAACATAGAAAAAGATAGGTGGCAGAACCTTCCGGACAACGACATAATCACCAATAGACAAACTTAACTCCACATCAGTTACAGCTTTGAATGAATTCACAACCTTCAGACATGAAACAAATAGTTAGCAACTCAATAGTTCCAAAACTGGAAAAGATCCGTGGATGGCAAATGAAAAATATAAGTAAATAAGTTACCTCTCCCAAGAAATAATCCACATTGTCTGTTGATCCATCATAGATTTCGGAAGCAAAGACACCGCTGACCTCTTCATATGATGGTGGTGGAGGCATGCTGTTCTCTGTTGCTGGAGTAGATGGTGCTTCAATTCGCCGGCGCTCAGATAACATCTATTCACAAGAAATAAATTTCAATCATAATCACGCCAAGGACAAAGTATATACAACCAACTGAATGCCTAGAACACTCCGACTCCAACTGCAAGGCATTCTATATCATATATCAATATCAGGAACCAATAACAGAAAAGAAAAAGAAACTGCATTTATTTGCTCCATGTTAGCCATACTTGCTAGGCCTGCTTTTCTGCTACAACAATATCATAATCACGAAGAAACAACCGTTCTAAAGTTGCAGGTGCAAGAGATCCCACGCTTGTGTCTTGAAGAATAGACGCTGGATCAATTACTTTTACTGCCCATCCCAATCGACATGCAAAAGATGCAGCGGCCTGCAGCTATGAAAGGTCAGCCTGTAGCTTCAACCTGAAATGCAAAACAAAATGAAAACTCACTTTGAAACACGTTTTTACAGGAAGTAAAACAGTAGTAGTCTATGTGTCCAAAAAAAAAAAAACCAAAAGAAAAAGAAAAAACGGGGAGAAGGATGATTGAATTACCATGGCAAGTAGACGCTGAAGAGTCAACCTCTGCTGTTGACCTTCCACAGAAGCCATAGCTGCAGCGGCTTCTTTTCCCAATGTTGCCACATTTGACTTTAGCTCCTGAAGTTTGCCTTCAGCAGCTTCTAGCTTTATGATAAATTCAGCACTGCCTGTGGATTCCCGTAACTTCGCTTGCCGTCTAGATACATCAATAGCCTGTCTGGGTGCAAATCATAATGTAACGAACAACTTGAATGAATCATCAATCAAGCTTCGGATATCAAGAAAGCTGTAAATTATGTTAAAGTTTGTGTAACAGACTTTGTTAAACATCCATAACTCTCTTCTCCCCTTTTTTGGTGTTCAAAACTCATGGCAGAGTAGAATATATGTCTTACCCCTAAATCTTTGATAGGACAGAGTAGCATCGTAAAATCTATTATTACCTGAGCTTCAGCCTCCCGTCGCATTCTATCATATCGTTGAGCAAGATGTCGAGCATCTTCCAAGGGAGCTCCTACCTCAAATTTAAACCAAATAGGAGGAAAAAGTGGAAAACCCTACCTCAAAAATAGAAGCTCCTTCCTCAAAATTTTTTGAGGGCTTCGCATCCCGACGTCGCCCTCAACATTTTGAATCAATTAGTGTCGACCTCCACCGCCGGAGATGGCGGCTCACGGCGCGGATGACGGCGGCGCTCCGGTGAGCTTCCGTGCGTGATGGATTCCATAGGCAATATGGGTGTCATCTCGTTCTCCTCTTCGTTGTGAACTCATAGAAACAAGAATCACTCAATTCCGATCAATAACGAGTGAGTTAATAAATTTTGAGAATCATAAAATTTTTCTTGCAAGAAAAGACAAAGAGAGAGAGAGTTCGGCAGAGGAAGAGAAGAACGAGAAGGAGAGAGAGAGAGAGTACATGTAGAATAAGGAGAGGCAGAAAAATAAATATGAGAGAGAGAAATTTCAATTTTCATAACCCGCCAAAACATTTCATGATTTTCTAATATATATATATATTAAAAATAACTTTTTTAAAACGTTATGAAATGTAATCAAAATAAATTTTAATAACGGTTTTCAAAAACGTTATAATTAAACGTTATTAAAAGCCCCTTTTGGTGTAGTGATCGTTTCTTTAATTTTTAGGTTTTTTGGACAGGAAATGCAATAAAAAGGTGTCCTATGTTTTTGGGTGTTTCAAAACGATAATGAAGAAAAAATGGAGCGTGTTTACTGTTTTTTTATTTTATTTTATTTTTTTTGAAAGCGTTCGTTTTTCTAAATAAGGCAGGATTCATTAAATGAAATTTGGTTAGATTTTGTCTGACCTCATACAAAATCAGATACTTTATATTAGGATTTTCTTTAAGATTTTCCTATTTTGATGTTTCATTATTTTTATACTTTTTTTTCATTATCTGTGGATATTATTGTCTTTGTATGTATGATAGAAGATAATTTTGTAAATAAATGGAATAGTGGGCACTTTTAGATTCAATGTGCTATTTGTGGCATCATTTATGTAGATAACTCTTTTTTTTTTCCCCCTGTTTTATTCGATCGAGTCAAACATCTAAGGATAATTTCGTCCTCATGCATTGTTTGTGGGAAAGCTATCTTTTTTTATTATTATTATTTTTCCCTTAATGTAAGTATCAATTATTCTGAACTTGAAAAAAAGTTGCCTAGTCCTAAGCGTGCAAATTTGAAAAAGTCCAAATAAAAAATTGTTCACAATGTCGTTGATTATCACATTAATGACCAAATACAGATGGAGAATTGAGTTAGTTCACAATGTGGTTAATTCATGATTCTCTATAATATTTTTCTCTTACAAAAAATACACGTAAAACAAGAATGATTCTTGTTGTGTGGAAAAATGTGACGGACACATGGACGAACGATAATGCGACACGTGGCCTCAACTACTCTCCGCCGAGCAACAACCCTCGACGTCTATAGCTCTAAAGAGCCCAAGCACGAAGTCCAACTTAGGGCGACGATTCCTTCTGGTGTCGACAGATTGTGCCGTCGAGCTTAAGGCACAAAGATCCCTCGACCGCAGAATCGACCACCAAGAACGACGTTTGGGCTAAGCGTCGCTGGCGACGAGGGGAGCGTTCTCTGGAGGACGTGGCGAGTTGCGGACAAAAGTGGGGGACGTCTGCATGCATTAAATGCGAGCTCTTAAACCGCCCCACAGGGGACAGGAGAGTGTTACAGGGACACACAGAGCCGTAATAGAAGACTAATTGGCTGAGTGAACAGTACTGATTAGTGGGCTACGTCTGAGCCTAAAAAGGGGGAGCACTTGAGTGCTTCTGCCACGAGGAAAACCCACCCAGCGAAGGAAGCCCAGTATAAAAGAAGGGAGACCCCCTACGAGGAGGGGGGGTTCAGATCCAAGAAGAGAACAAAGAGAGTGAGAGATAACAATTGATGTAAATTGTAATCCCCTCAAAAAGAAATATACAACCACAGTGGATGTAGCTCTAATTTTACAGAGTGAACCACTATAAAATTCCTTGTCTTCTTTATTTGTGCACATCTCAAACTATACACATTATACACCCCAAACAATAAATTTGCACACATATTCAACACATAGGCCGATAATCCGAAGGGAAACCAAGAGGTGACACGGCCGGTTTTTGATGTTTCATTATTTTTATACTTTTTTTCATTATCTGTGGATATTATTGTCTTTGTATGTATGATAGAAGATAATTTTGTAAATAAATGGAATAGTGGGCACTTTTAGATTCAATGTGCTATTTGTGGCATCATTTATGTAGATAACTCTTTTTTTTTTCCCCCTGTTTTATTCGATCGAGTCAAACATCTAAGCATAATTTCGTCCTCATGCATTGTTTGTGGGAAAGCTATCTTTTATTATTATTATTATTATTTTTTCCTTAATGTAAGTATCAATTATTCTGAACTTGAAAAAAGGTTGCCTAGTCCTAAGCGTGCAATTTTGAAGAAGTCCAAATAAAAAATTGTTCACAATGTCGTTGATTATCACATTAATGACCAAATACATATGGAGAATTGAGTTAGTTCACAATGGGGTTAATTCATGATTCTCTACAGTATTTTTTCTCATAAAAAACACACGTAAAACAAGAATGATTCTAAATTCATAAATCAAATGTCTCCCTAATATTTCCTTGTCCCAAACATATTCCATTATTTTTTTGACTTTGGGATATCTGCGTGCAAAAATAGTTTATTCCAACTACTTATATTGAAAAACCTCCATAGTAGATCGGTCAAGCTTCCCCATTCAACCGATAAAACTTCCTGGAAGGAGAGACGTTTTAACTAATAAAATGCTTTAAAGAAAAAAAAAGGAGCATGGAGAAGGGCAACATAAGAAAAGTTTGCCTCTCAATATCTAGTCGTACTCTGATTCACTTTCATAAAACGAACTTGCATAATCAATGAAGCACGATGTTGTCAGATTCTTCTTCTTTCTTTTCTGCATCCGCAATTCCTTAGTAGCTGATGACACCATAGAACCAAACCAAACTCTCCAAGACACCGGCCAAACTCTGGTCTCCACCGGGGAAAAATTCGAATTAGGCTTTTTCAGTCCACCGATTTCCAAGAACCGCTACGTGGGAATATGGTTCAAGAATGTTTCAGATCTCACGGCCGTCTGGGTTGCCAACAGAGGCAACCCTCTCACAGACTCGTCTGGTGTCCTCAAAATCACCGAAACCGGAAATATAATAATCCACAGCAACAAAACAGAGGACCCTATATGGTCCTCAAATTCATCAGCAAAAGACCCCACTTTGCAGCTCTTAAACACAGGAAACCTCGTGGTTAAAGATGGCAGTAACGGAAACTATACATGGCAGAGTTTCGATCATCCCTGCGATTCGCTCATTGCGGGTATGAAGCTGGGTAAAGACTTCATTACTGGTCAAAGTTGGAAGCTAACCTCCTGGAACAGCCTCCAAGATCCATCCATCGGAACCTACACATACGAATCAGACCCTCGTAGGCTTCCTCAGGTACTTCTGCTCAAAGGCCAAGATATTGCGTACAGAAATGGGCCATGGGATGGTGTACAAACAGGCGGAGACAATCCTCTCCAGGAAAATGCGGTCTTTAAACCCAGCTATGTTGTGAATGAAACCCATGTCTACTATACCTTCGAAAACGCGGACAATTCCACGGTCACCAGGTTCTGGTTGAATCCATCGGGATCTCCTGGGCAGCTCCGGTGGAACCAAGAGAACGAAAATTGGGTTAGCATCTACACGATGCAGAGAGATCATTGTGACACTTTTGCGCGTTGTGGTCCTAATGGAATCTGTGACAGCAGTGACAACCGTCTAGATTGCCATTGCCCAACTGGTTTTGTTCCAAAAGTACAGGAAGAGTGGGATGCAATGGATTTTACCAGTGGATGTGTGCTAAAGACACGCTTGAACTGTAGCGAAAGCGAGAGGTTCAAGAAGTTCTCTCGGATGAAGTTGCCGTACAATTCGGAATTTACGGTGAACGGATCGGTGGTGAGGAAGGAGGATTGTGAGTTGATTTGTAGGAGAAACTGCTCTTGTGTGGCTTATGCTGTGGCTTGGCTTGCTGGCTGTGTAATCTGGTCTGCGGACTTGCTTGATATGAGACATTTCAGCGATGGTGGACAAGATCTGTATATTAGAATGGCTGCGTCTGAATTTGGTAAGTTTAAATTTGCTTCTCAGTTCTCACTTTTTCAAGTAATTTAGGGTTGTCTTTTCACAACCAAGGAATTTCCTCTTACAATAATTCAAAATCATCTTTTTTATTATAATATTTTTTTTCACGTACACAACTCAAATTCTCAACTTGAGCTGTGAAAAAAAAAGTTTGAAGTACAGAAGAAGTATAATTAAAAATTTATGTTAATTGCAATAAATCTAGTTTTAATTCATTGCTAATGTATTAATCCATTCTGGTGAACTTTGTGTTTTAGGCTTTTGTTTCTAAAAGCCGTTGGATTTTAGCCAAATATACAACTTAAGCAAATCAGACCCGTATAAATTGCCTAAAAACAGATGATAACTCTTTCTTCCTGGGGCAAGGGTTTTGTTGAAAGAATTTTTCGAAGACTAGTAGAAGTTTTGAAATGTCATTGCTAATGCACGTTATTAAATAACTTTTAGAGAAATCTTACAAAAGTCCTTAAAAATATATAGGTCTTAATTTTTACATTATATTCTTAATTAATATTTTTTTTAATTAAATAATTATACTGATAAAAAATATTAATCAAGAACAAAGTTTAAAAATTCATACCCATATAAGTTTTGAAAAAAGTACAGCAATTTTTTATATAATATTATATATACATTATCTTTTACTATAATACACTTTGTTGGAACAAGACCAACTCCAGACCCAAATAACAAGAAACCACATAATCAAATAAAGGAAAAATGAACACCAGAAGTTTACCGAGGTTCGGGGCAATAAATCCCCTACGTCCCCGTTGAGCTATCTCACAAGAGCTTCTTCCACTATTAGAAAGTTGATTACACCCTCAGTCTCACAACAATTACAGAAGAGAACCCACGAACCCTAAGTTCTTGAATCAGAGAAATCCCTAGCCCCAAATTACAGAGAAGATTACCCCACTTGGAATAGAACCCAGAAATCTTCTCAATACCCAACAAAGCTATCGACAGATTCTCTCTCTAGAACTTAGATCACCTCTCGCAGAGTTTTCTCTCTCTCTCTCTGTGTAATCCCAGAAATACAAAGATGAAGAAGTAGTATTCAACAGTACACGTAGCATATATATTAACAAAGAGGAAAGCTATTAATCGGTGAAACCTATCTTCCACGTGTCACAATCCGGTTGTAGACTCCTTTGGCTAAACGCTGCGTTTTTGGCTGCTGAGGGAATGCAATCAACTTTAGACTCGTTGTCGTTTTAGTGGGATTATATCAACAAACTCCACCTTAATCACATAAAACGACAGTGGCCTTTATGGAACGCATCTTGTGAGAATCATGGCTCGACTACCTCAGCTTTAAGTTATCCCTATGCTAAGCAAGTCCAAACATTTTTGGAACTTGCTTGCAGTGACAACTTTGGTAGCCATGTCTGCAGGGTTGTCATATGTGTTGACCTTCTCCAGTTCTATAACTCCTTCTTCAATCTTCTGCCTTACAAAATGCAATCTGACATCGATGTGCTTTGTCTTCTCATGATATACTGGGTTCTTGCACAAATGTATGGCAGATTGGCTATCCGAATGTATTACTAGAGCTGATCTTAGTACCTTTAATTCTTTAAGAAGTCCCTGCATCCAAATCACTTCTTTGAAACCTTCAACCCCTACTATATATTTAGCTTCGGTGCTGGACAGAGCTACTATTGGTTGTAGTTGAGCTTTCCAGCTTATACATCTTCCAGCTAAAGTAACCATGTAGGCTGAAGTAGATCTTCGTTTATCCCTGTCACCTGCAAAATCAGAGTCTACAAAACAATCTAGAGACAAATGATTAGAATTTCTTTTGTAAATGAGACCAATCCTTAAAGTACAGTTTACATATTTTAGTAACCATTTGATTGCTTGCCAATGTTCTTTTCCAGGATTGGACATATACTTACTTAGTACACTTACTAGTATGCTAAATCTGGTCTAGTATAGATCATTGCATACATAAATGATCCTACTGCACTAGAATAGGGAATATTGGCCATATTCAACCTTTCTTCTTCTGTCTTTGGTGACTGATCTGCCGAGAGTTTGAAATGGCCTGCTAGAGGAACTTTCACAGCCTTTGATTGGTTCATTGAGTACTTTTGAACTACTTTCCTTAAGTAGTTTTCTTGATATATGCACAGCTTGTAATTGTTCCTATCTCTCCTTATGTCTATTCCCAAAATCCTTTTAGCATTTCCCAAATCTTTCATTTCAAACTCAGAGCTTAACATTTTCTTCACTTCATTAATCACCTTGATGCTTGAGCTGGTAATGAGCATATCGTCTACATAGAGTAGTAAGTACACTGTCTGTTTTGTTCCAGCTTCTTTGAAGTGCAGGCACGAGTCATACTCACTTCTTTGAAAGCTAGCTTTAGTGACAAATTGATCAAAGCGTTTGTACCATTGCCTTGGTGATTGTTTTAGTCCATACAAGGACTTTTTCAGCAAGCAGACTTTGTCATTCCCCTGGTTAATCTCAAATCCTAGTGGTTGACTCATATAGATGATCTCATTTAAATCCCCATGTAAAAACGCCGTTTTCACATCCATTTGTTCTAGTTTCCAATCATTCAAGGCTACTAGGGCTAGAACAGTTCTAATGGTTTTATATTTCACTACAGGTGAGAAAATTTTTGTGTAATCAACTCCCTCTACCTGTGTAAAACCTTTAGCAAGTAACCTAGCCTTGAATCTTCTTGGTTCTGCTGCAGTGACTCCTTCTTTTAGTTTGAAAATCCACTTACAGTCCACAGGTTTCTGCTTTACTGGTTTGTTCACCAAAACCCAGGTTTTATTCTTAATCAGGGACTGCATCTCTTCATGCATGGCTGCCTTCCATTTATCTGCATCCGGACTGTTCATTGCTTCGAAATAGTCCTTGGGTTCCACTTCCTGCAAGTTTTCAGCTGTATTCAAAGCATATGTAATCATGTTACCTCCAGTGTACCTTTCAGGTGGCTTGATAGTTCTTTTCTGCCTGTCTCTTGATAGGAGATATTGATCTAGATTTCTAGATGTGTGCCTGTGATCCTATGCTATATCTGGTTCAGGTTCCTGATTCTCCTGAGGTGTGTGTTCAGTTTGGGAATTCGGGAGATCATCATCAGGTTGAGGGAATGTCTGATTATTTTCTTTTGGTTTCTCCACCTCAAACTGAAGCTCCTGTGTTGTAGATGATCCTGTTCCTGCAGAGATAGGAGAACTAGCACTATCTTGTTTTTCTTTCACATATGGCATATGATTCTCATTAAAAATAACATCTCTACTTATTATAATTTTGAAATTGGGACCATTCCTAACACATAGCCTGTATCCCTTAACACCTTTAGGATATCCTAGAAAGATGCATGGGACTAATCTAGGATCTAATTTTCCTTCCCTCTGATGTGCATTAGCAGCACATCCAAAGACCTTTAGGTTGCTTAAATTTGGAGGTTTGCCATTCCAGCATTCCTCAGGGGTCTTTAAATCAATGGGTTTGTAGGGAGACCTATTAATTAGGTAGCAAGCTGTTGTAGCAGCCTCTCCCCAAAACGGTTTAGGCAGGCCTGTAGTAAATAACATGCATCTTACTCTCTCCATGAGAGTTCTATTCATCCTCTCAGCTATCCCATTTTGTTGGGAGGTCTTTTTCACTGTCCTATGTCTCAAAATACCCCTTTCTTTACAAAAGTTAGTAAAGATTTCATGACAGAATTCCATACCATTGTCTGTTCTTAGGGCTTTTAACTTCCTATTAGTTTGATTTTCTACTAGGGCTATCCATTGTTTAAATTTATCAAAACAAGCATCTTTAGATTTTAAAAGATAAACCCAAACTTTCCTAAAGAAATCATCAACTACGGAAAGAAAATACCTGGAACCTCCATGCGTGGGAATTCTTTCTGGCCCCCATAGATCGGCATGGACATATTCTAGAGGCCCCTTTGCTCTGTAGGAGGATGATATGAATTTCAGTCTATGTTGTTTGCCTAGGACACATTGTTCACAGAAGTCCAAGTGCCCAATCTTGTCCTTTCCCGGCATTCCCTGCTTGCTGAGTTCTTGCAGACCCCTTTCACTCACATGCCCCAATCTTTTGTGCCAGATTGTTGCATTTTCTCTGTCTTTAATGGTAGTGGCTGCAGTGCCGGTTATAGCGGTTCCCTAAAGCACATAAAGGCCTTAATGCTCATCTCCCTTTAGAATCACAAGAGAGCCTCTTAGGACCTTCAATACTCCACCTTCAGCTTTGTAAGAAAAACCAGCATCGTCTAGTGCCCCTAACGAAATTAAGTTCCTCCTCAACTCGGGGATCTGCCTAACATTCTTCAAAACATGAGATGTCCATTTGTCAACTTTAGTGTGATTGACCCAATGCCCGTGACTGTACATGAATTATTGTTCCCCATTAGAACCTTCCCTCCATTTATTTCTTCATTTTCTGAGAACCATATCCTACTAGGGCACATATGGTAAGTACAACCAGAGTCTAAGATCCATTCATCCTTACATTGACTGGTTGTGACAGTTAACATCTCAGAACTATCATAGCCATCCACTTGATTTGCTGAGGTAGTATCTCCATCCCCTGATTTATGTTCTAACTGCTTATTTTTCCATTCTTTACAGAATCTCTTGATATGGCCAATCTTGTTACAGTAGTAACATTTTCTTTGGCCTTGTCTTGACTTAGATCTAGAATTTGGCCTAAACTTAGGCTTACTGTTATCTCTTCTAGTTTGTCTTCCCCGAGAAAATAGACCCTCGTCTCCATGAGTATCCTTTCTTTGAGACATCTCCATTTTGATTTCTAGATCTCGTGACCTCAAAGTAGATAAAACATCATCAAGGCTAAGGCTATCTCTGCCATATTTAATGGCATTTTTCACCTCCCTAAAGGTCTCAGGCAAAGAGATTAAGAGAATTACAGCTTGGTTTTCTTCTTCTACCCTTTCACCAATATTTGCTAAATCTATGACAATTTTATTAAAATCATCTAGATTTTTCTCAAGACTTTTACTGGTATCCATCTTAAACCCCAAAAGGCTTTCCTTGAGATAAATCTTATTAGTAAGAGATTTTGTCATATGAAGTTGCTCAAGTTTGAGCCATTCCTTCGCAGTCGTGTCCTCCTCATTGACTTGCCTCAGGATGTTATCTACTAGGTAAAGGATTATTGTTGAGTAGGCGATCTCTTGCATCTCGTCTTTCTCTTCATCCGTTGCCTTTACATCTTTCATATCTCCCAAGGCCTTGGCCACCTTCTGCTGAACTAGAATGGCCCTCAATTTCTTCCTTTATAGGCCAAAATCTCCGGTGCCGTCAAACTTCTCCAGTTCAAATTTCGCTGTCCCCATCCTAGAGAAAATTCCTTCAAGATTCTCGAATCAAGAATCTCCGATTACTTCTTGAGTCTTCACCGATCGGAAATACAACCGTCGGCTCTGATACCACTGTTGGAACAAGACACTTTTTGTGGACCGTACATATTCTGTACTTTTCTTTTAATTTATTCGAAACCAATTGCCTTCTACTTTATGCTTATCTTTTGATTACCTTTTAGCTATGTTTACAACACATGAAAAAGAAAAGGTAAAGTTGTGTTTTTCTTTCTCATTTAACTATTTGTTTACTTATCAAATTAAGAATCATAGTTTGATACGGGTCCCACACATTATAGAAAATGGAAAAGGAAATACCAACCCTTGAGCCTCCGGGTAATGATTTCCTGTTAAAGATAATGAAGGCAAATTTAGTTTTGCACCTTTAATAAGTTCACAGGTTAGAAGCCAATGACTATTAATTATGGAAAGAGCATTTAAATAATTACATTGATAAAGTTAAATCCTCACTCTCTTATAAAAGGTGGATCCTACATGAGTCCCACAAGTATTGGGGTCCACCAAGTATTGGGGTCCACTCTCTCGCAGAGAGTGTGGAGATATATTCCTATAGAGTTATGCAACATTTTTCTTTAAACTATGACTACAACAATTTTCTCTGTTTTGTGTTAGAGCTAGTGAAGCATCTAGGGGGAGTTTAGTCGTCAGATTTCACCAATGTAGATTGGTCACTTTTTTGTCGTCGTTGTTTTCCAATGCAAGGATTAATTTATCTAACCATACAAAAGCTTGCCAAATAACTCTGAAAAAGTCTTAAGGAAAATTGTTCACATATTTTCATTGATCACGTTGATAAATTTGGTTGGAGACGTGATTTTCCTAATGTCTTCGTCTTAGACTTTTTCAACGGATGGCACTATTCCTAGCTCGCAAGCGTTTTATAGCTTTTCCTTCCTAGGGCGTGATAATGTCACTGTTCTCTTGACAAAAACAAAAGTATTGTTTTATCTGGAAAAGGAAAACAAAATAATTGTATCGTTGACAAAATTACTGAAATGACTGAAAAAATTTTAAAATTAAATAATGTAATTTACGTATTTAAGTTAAAGATTTTTCATGTTATATTTTATGATTAAAGAATTTATAGAATTAATATCAATATTTTAAAATTTTATAGTAAATTTTATGTTAAGTTCATTTGTTATGATCAAGTAAATTCGGTTGATAATTCTCACCGCAGTTTAAGACGGAAAAAAATTTAATCCATGAATAGCTTGAGAATTTTAATTATAAGAATTTTTTTAGCATAGTATGATATTAGTAGCATGTCGAGAAATGCTCTAACATTCGAGAAATTCTTAATTGCCGAACAGTTAAATCGAAGTCACGCGAATACCAAAAAATGCTATCTAAGACAACGTCGGTAATAGTATCATTTCCAAGATATAATAAAGAAAAAGTAAAGTCTAGATTTTAAGTAGTTTAGAAAAAAAATATTTAAGACTTGAAACAATCCGAAAGTTTTTCGTGATTAAGAATTTAATTCGATATTGAATTATCCAGGGATTAGTATCAGACTGTAAATTTTCTAATTAACTTAGCTTAAGAAACTTAATCAAGAGCTAAAGCAAGATTAGGCAAAAGTCTATAAGTAGAACCTAAATAAACCAAGCACCACTTTTCTCCCATTTGCTCTCATTATTCTCTCTTATTCCCAAACAAAACCGCCCCTCTAGTCCTCAAATTTTCTTCCACTCTTCTAATTCCAAGACATTAGCAAACCTTAGAGGAAGAAGAAGGTGATCAAAGAGGTTAGGAGGTGTCAATTTATATTGGTCTTTAAGGGTAAACCTTAACCTCTCCTTCTTTTTTAGTAAAGTTTAAGTTTGAGAATCCATTGATGTAATTTGTGGTTCTTGAGGAAATAGTTTGTAATAAGGGTGTGTGACTTTTATGGTAGTTTTGTATGTTTTGAGGTTATCTTGGTTGGTTGTGTATGGTATGTTTATGTTTAGTCTAATTTTTTACATGATTTAAGTTAATTTTTGGTTTAGAACGTTTAAACTTGTAAACAAGCATTATAAAGCGAGATTTTTTAGTTACTCTAAGCTTAAAGTTGTAGTTCTCAATGTTTAGAACGCTTTTATGTGATTGTGAAAAAAAAAACCCAGTTTTAGCCCTAAATACAAGTTTTAAGTCGTTTTTCAAAACATAGCAAAGCTGTCCAAAATTGTTTAAAAAACTGGGCAGCAACTATTTGCAGCCAAACGGGCCCTTTAGAGGCCGAATCGCAGTTTTCTCACCACACAAAAATTTTAGATCTCGACGAGGCGAAAAATTTTTTGTGCGGAATAGATTTTTAAAATCCAACTCTAAAATATAGCAAAACACAGATTTCAGAAACTACACAGTTTTAACCAGACAAAATTAAAATTGTTTTGGTTTTTAACGAAAAAGTTCATCAAAGAACCCTAGACGTGATTTTCAAAAAATATGATAATTTCATATTTCGTTTTAACGGAATATATTCTTAAAGAGAGTTTTTAAAAAATAAAAATAAAAAAGTCCCTAAGACAGTTTTACGGTAAATTTACAAACTAATAGTAAAAAGACTAATCTCAATAGTTTCAAAAGTAATAGCGTCAGTTATCGATAACAATTTTATTTAGAACTGATAATGGAATTTTGGTACTTGTAATTCCTTTTTTAATACAAAACTTCGGTAACGGTTTCTTTTAAAACCTTAGCAGTTTTTAAGAAAACATCCAAAAGGAGACTTACGAGCTCTATATGTAGGCCCTTAGACTTACAATGTTAGATGCGGGTCCAACGCCCGTATTAATTCAAGAACCCCCGCTCAAGTCTAAATTTTGATGGTCTAGTGTTAGAACGCTTTAATTAAGTCTCTAGGCTGAATTGAGCCTTAATACTAGAATGAGCTCAATAAGATAATTTATGAAGATTTAGCTGCTATATTAGATAATTGATTATCAACCTAAGCATGTGTATGTTAAGGGCAATTAAGAAAAAATAAGATTTTGAGGATTTAATAAGCTAATCCTTATAATAAATTTTTATGATCCTTTAATAAAAAGTAAAACATGTCTTAAGAAAAGGATTAGATTCCTTTATAAGTGTGCTAAATTAAAATAGTAAATGATAGTTAATCTCACACTCTTAATGGGTATCCGTTTTCAGATATAAGCAAGTAAGAGAATAGATTGTTAGGCAATTAGTGAATTCCAGCTCTGTGAAATAAGTAAGTAGGAATCTCACCTACAATATGAATAGATTTTAAAAAAATGTTACACATAATATAAATGCATGTTTATGCTTTGTGTTATAGTATGCAATGTCATGCCATAATTTATACACCTTAATAAGTCCAGTGAAACTTATAAGAATAATATCAGTTGAGTGTTGTACCAGCCTTCGCGAGAGAGGTAATTAAGACTCCATGAGGGAGATAAAAAGATAATAAGGTAAATCACGGTGTCGTTGGGGACCTTGCAAACCCTAACTTCCTGATGATTGCGAGCAGATGGTACGAGCACTCGGGTCCATCAGTTAGTAAGATAAGATGAGAAAATAAGAGTTTAATAAGACATGATCATAATTAAGCATAACTGGCTCATGCATATTTATTCATGTGAACTTCCAGTTGTTTTACGAGAGATAGTTCCCACTTACTGAGCAAAAGCTCATTATAAAATATTTATACTGTAGGTAAGCAACATGTACCTAATACTTGATGGACTGACGACAAAGCGGCGGACGAACGGTGTGGAGATCGAGAAATAAATACTACTCGCAATTATTTTCGCAAATAATTTTTGATAATATAATAAATAATTTTACTAATTATGATTCTGGAACTATATGTTATATAGTTATGTTAATTATGACTGCTAAGCATGTGTAAATAAGTCAAACTTAAGGAACAAGTGTATACATATATGTGCTATGAAAGATGAATATGTTAAGGTATTAATATTTTGTTATAACCGAGAAAACAATTCAAAATTGTCGTTTACTTATAGTAATTTTTTTTTTTTTTTAAAAAACGTTCTGCATATTTTAATAAATTTTAATAAATATATGTTAAAGTCACGTATTTAGCTTCGTCACAACAACAATGACAAAGCAAAATTTATTCACTCCAGTTCATTCATTTTTTTTTCTTTTTTCAAAGTACTAACAATATTATAATCAGTATGGGATTACAAGTAACTTGTCATCGCCTGATACCCTTGTCCCAACTATATTATAATCAGTTTGGGATTACAAGTAACTTTAGAATCTGCAGGTAACAATAATTCCACACTTTTGGTATAAAATAAAAAAATAAAAAAAAATAAAAAACAAAAAAAAAACAAAAGAAAAAGATAAAGCTTGTATAGGTAATTCCACACTTAGATATACAATAAAAGTCCAACACCCACAAAGTCAAAAGGAAAACAAAATTGGTACATAATAGACCAGTCAAAGTTACTCTTCCCGATAAAACTTCGGAGAAGGAGAGAAGTTTCTACTTATCATATAAAAGCCTTGCTTCGCGTTGTACTCTGATTTGCTTCCATTTAACAGTACAAAACCAATGAAGTTCGTTGTAATATTGTTCTTCTCTCTTAGTTTCTGCATCCACTATTCTTTGGCAGTTGATGACACCTTAAAACCAAACCAAACTCTCCAAGACACCGGCCAAACTCTGGTCTCGACCGGGGCAAAATTCAAATTAGGCTTTTTCAGCCCACCGAATTCCAAGGACCGCTATGTAGGAATATGGTTCAACAATATTGCAGAACTCACACCCGTCTGGGTCGAAAACAGAGACAACCCTCTCACAGACTCGTCGGGTATCTTCAAAATCACCGAAACCGGAAACATAGTAATCCTCAGCAACAAAACGGAGAACCCCATATGGTCCTCAAATTCATCAGCGAAAGACCCAACTTTGCAGCTCTTAAACACAGGAAACCTCGTGGTTAAAGATGGTGACAGTGGAAACTACGCGTGGCAGAGTTTCGACGATCCCTGTGATTCGCTCATAGCAGGTATGAAGCTGGGTTGGGACTTCAAAACTGGTCAAAATTGGAAGCTGAACTCCTGGAACAACCTCCAAGATCCATCCACCGGAATCTACACGTACGAACAAGACCGTAACGGGATTCCTCAGTATCTTCTACGTAGAGGCCAAGACATCCTGTACAGAAATGGTCCTTGGGATGGTGTTCGATCAGGCGGCGACGCAACTCCCGCGCGAGAGCAATCATTCTTTATACCCAAATATGTTGTCAACGAAACCCATAACTACTATACCTTCGACAACGCCGACAATTCCACGCTTACCAGGTTCTATTTGAATGCATTGGGATCCCCATCCCAGCAAAGGCGGGACCACACGACCGCCAGTTGGGTTCTCACCTTCGCGGTGCAGAAAGAGGATTGTGACACGTTCGCACGTTGTGGTCCTAATGGCATCTGTGTCGAGAGTGAGAGCTCTGTTTGCCATTGCCCAACCGGGTTTGTTCCAAAAGCACCAGAAGCCTGGGCTGCAGGGAATTCAAGCAGCGGCTGCATACTGAAGACGAGCTTCAACTGTAGCGCCAACGAGGGGTTCAAGAAGTTCTCTAAGTTGAAGTTGCCGTACAATTCGGAGTTTACGGTGAACGGAACGGTGGTGAAGAAGGAGGAGTGCAAGTTGATTTGTAGGAGAAAATGCTCTTGCGTGGCTTATGCTGTAGCTAAGGTTGGTGGGTGTGTGGTGTGGTCTGGGGAGCTGTTTGATATGAGACGTTTCAGTGTTGGCGGGCAAGATGTGTATATTCGAATGGATGCTTCTGAATTGAGTAAGACCTAATTACCCTCCTCTGCTAGAACATGGCCATTTTTTTTTCTTAATACTCTCAACTTGATTTAATCATGTTTTGCTTTGTGTTGAAGTGCTTCAGTTTTGGATCTCTGATTTAATCAGGTTTGTGTTGAAGGAGGAGTTGTTATTTTTGTTCTAATCCAACCGCCATTAGCCCCTTTGATTGCATTATTTTAAGATCAGAAATTGTTATTTTCTTACTCCTAATTAATGTATTAATTTGTCAATCTAATCTGCTACGGTTCACAGAATCCGATGAGAATGAAAAAAAAAGGGCTGTGATCATCGCAGTGTCAGTTGTCTCAGGGTTTGTTCTGTTGTTTTTGATGGGAGGGTACATCATGAGGAAGAGGAGGAGGGCCTCCCGCTCACACATAAGCCAATTTGGTACAATAATTTTCTTACTTTTCTTTTTTCTTTTAATGGAAATATCTTTAGTCAATAGTCATGACAATCTGGTTATCTAACTAATTCCGCCTACCACATTTGATTAAATATATATTAAATATAATAAAACATCTATCATAATAAATAAAACAGTTAAACTATTGGTATTGACTAAAGAATAAGGAAGAATTCTACCGGAATAAAAGATCACAAGACCTCTCGCTCGGATGAAAGAACGAATGAGTTTGAGATAAGTTGAAATCAGTAAAGAATTAGCAAATTTTTTAGTTAGAAAAAATGTGTCGAAATCAGTGAAGAACAATGTTTTCTTTATTTTTTGGTCCAAGCAATATTCCCTCCCTGACGTCTCCGTAAATATAATGCTGACATTCAGTAGAAAATCAATTTTTATATTTTAACGCTGCCTCTAAATTATAGTTGATAATTTCTTTTCCGTTGAATACAATAGTTGCTCAAAACAGAAAATGTATCATGTGGTATTGAATTGATCTAGTTAAAGGATGCACTACTTTTTTATGCGTATGTGTTTTTATGTTTCAGTACTTTATTTTCATTATTTTTTCAGATAACGCAGCAACCAATTCAAATGAACATGAACATCCTATTCTTCTAGAGGAAGACGTAGATCAGCTACCTTCATTTGGCCTGGATATCATTGCCAATGCTACTGACAACTTCTCCTCCACAAACAAAATTGGAGAGGGCGGTTTTGGTCCGGTTTACAAGGTATTTCATTGTCAAATGAAAAATCTTATCTCTTTCTATGAGTTTTTCCCCTCTCTCTTTATATATATATATATATATGTATGTATGTATATATGTATGTATGTGAAAAAATTGATCTATTATACAGGGAATGCTTCCAACTGGAGAAACAATAGCAGTGAAGAGACTTTCTAGAGATTCTGGACAAGGCCTTCCAGAGTTCAAGAATGAGGTGGTTTTAATTGCAAAGCTTCAACATTGGAATCTTGTGAGGCTGTTGGGATGTTGTATTGAAGGAGAAGAGAGGATGTTGATCTATGAGTATATGCCCAATAAAAGCTTGGACTTATATATATTCAGTTAGCTACCCCTAATCCATCTTGAGTTTTTTTTTTTATGTTTTTTTTTTTATGTTTGTTATGGTGTCTTTAATTGGTTGAGTAAAATATTTGTCATGTGAATTGACACAGATAAAACAAGGGGTAATGCACTTGATTGGCCGAAGCGGTTTGATATTATAGTGGGAATTGCTCGAGGCCTTCTTTATCTTCACCGAGATTCAAGGTTGAGAATTATTCATCGAGATCTTAAGGCTAGCAATATCCTCTTAGATGATGAGATGAATCCTAAGATATCAGACTTCGGCATGGCAAGAATATTTGGAGGTGACCAAAATGAAGTAAATACTAAAAGAGTAGTTGGAACATAGTAAGTTTCCATTTCTCGCTTATTATTCTTATATACTTGTTAAACCATTTTGTGATGCATCTCTTTATTTATTTATTTATTTTTGTTTTAATGCAGTGGTTATATGTCTCCGGAATTTGCAATAGATGGGCACTTTTCGGTGAAATCTGACGTCTTTAGCTTTGGTGTCATGGTTTTGGAGATTGTAAGTGGGAAGAAGAATAGAGGATTTGAACATCCTGATCATGAGCTTAACCTTTTGGGACATGTGAGTTGTGACTAATTAGTTAATCACTTTTCTATTTTGCCTTGTTTACCATGTCTTAATTTCTAACTCCCATGCTAATTTTGAAATTAATTTTGGGGAGTTTTAGGCATGGAAATTGTGGAATGATGGCAGACCAATGGAACTTATTGATATATTGATGGAGAACGTTCCTGTATCAGAAGTGTTGAGATGCATCCAAGTTGGTCTATTGTGTGTACAAAAACGCCCGGAAGATAGACCCCTAATGGCATCTGTCCTCTTCATGCTAGATAGCGAAAATGCTTCACTGCCACAACCTAAACAACCTGGATTTTACACTGAAAGAACTTTCACAGAGACTGATTCCTCATCGTCATTGAATAAGCAAAATATTTCTACGGAAATAACTATTACAATATTAAAGGGTAGATAAAATAAATAAATAGGAGAAAAGACGTATTTTTTTTTTCTTTTTGTGTTACAATATCTATAATATTTTTTATGTCTTATGTACTGTCTATTAATAATAGCCAATCAAATGAAAACAACACTTTTTTTTATTAGTTTTATAAATGCAAGGGATATTTTAAACTAGAGCCGCGGCCCTATTTCTGGAAAAAGTGTGTTTGGTTGCTGAAAATTCCAGTGTTGCCCCTACAGCTCCAAGACTTTAAATAGGATATTTTAGGGTTGTTTTAGGGCCCTTTTACCATCAGAGAATTGAAGAGAGAACATGTTACGATGACGGAGAACATGCTTAAGACAATTGTAAGGATGTTTTTAAGTTTCATTGTGTTCTAAATTTTCTAATCTACGGCTACGATGTAGCCGAATAATGATTTTTTGAAATTTTCAATTACTATTAGGCGAAATATTATTTTCCCTAATTGAGTATTCATCACTATGCTTAATGCTTCTAATTAACTGATCACTGATTGGACGATCGGTTAATCATAATAGAATTAAAAGGGGAATTATGTGTCGAGTTTATTGTAATGAATAGATTGCATGTTAAATAGGAATACACTTACATAGTTTGTGTTGTCCTTACATGAAAATTTATGAATGTTAATGATTTTTTAATTATTGTAATTCACAAAGGAATATTAGCAATTAAGAGATTTTTGGTGTAACTCTAAAAGGGCATCAAATAAATTAAAGTTTTTCAACTATAAACTAAGATAATAATTTGAGACTGATTAAATAGATGATTCAAAACTGATTGGAGTGGGGAAATCGAAAACCCTAGAGCTTTTTATTATTGGTTTTCTTTGCTTCATAATTGTGTTAATTTAGTTTAATTATTTCATCTTAATTTTATTTTCAGTTTGTTCACATAAAATTTACACAATTATGGTAATTAATATAAATCAGTTCTCTAAGATGATACTTGTATTTATAAAATTTTATTACTTGACAACGATAACGTACACTTGTGTTTACGAAAGTTCGTAATATCTAACGGTCAAAAACTGATCCTATCTGAGAGAATCTCTTGTTCTTAATCAATATTGTTAAGGAAAATTCAAAAACACCAAAGAACAGAGAAGATATATAGGGGGGAAAAAATAAAGACCAAAGCATCCAGATCATGAAAGTTGATGTATTCAAAGACAAGAAACGATTTAGTGTAATGACTAATGAATTATGAGTCCTCCAAGATTGTTGCAATTATTTAAAACTTAGGATCCATTGACTTTAGGTATGTGACGACCCTCCTATGAGGCCGCCACTGTAACTTAAACTTTAACTTGTACTTACTGGGGTTTCTTAAAATTTGCGGAACATTTTTTTTTAATATAGGAAAGAATACTTTCATAATTTGTAACAATAATTTCAAATAAGTGAATCACTAAATTTCTTAAAGCTTTTCTTAATTTCAGTTAAGATAAAACGTTTTAAAAATATCTTTCAAACAGAGCAGCATTTGAACTCTTATTTCAAATGCTCTTTAAAAGCCTTTCTAAAACTAGCCAATTCAATCGGGCCATTTAATTTTGACTTTAAAACGGATTTCGTGAGAAATCTTAAATTCAAGTACATCTTAAAGCCCTTTTAAAATCAATCATTTAAATCGTCATGTTTAAAATTTATTTATTTGTTGCATGCTCTGTTGCAACGTTCTAAAACTTAAATACTCAAAACGAGGGTTGTTAGCTACAACCTCGGTTTCCTTAACATACATATGTACCTATACTTTTTAAACATACATGCTTGAAACCTTTAAATCATATATACATATACATGATTTTTCTTAAACTTACTGCGGAAGATAACTGCGTGAGCGGTATCCATTCCCATCTCCACCATTCG